>NW_016107950.1:712563-754672 GCF_001604975.1 Cebus imitator | reverse complement strand
ATGGTCTCGATCTCTTGACCTCGTGATCCACCCGCCTCGGCCTCCCACAGTGCTGGGATTACAGGCTTGAGCCACCGTGCCCGGCCAAGTCAAGGACTTTTTCAATTTAACTTTGTATGGAAATGATGTTATTATGTAGGTCGTCCTTGGATAATAATGGATTATCACTTGATTTTGAAAGCTCTCAAGTCCATCTTATTCCTTCTAAACCCAACCCCTTACTTCCCAGTTCAGTCATTAGAATTCTGTAGTGCCTGAGTCAAGAAAAATGGAAAGAGCTTTATTGAGATAATTCAAATAATTCAGATAAAACAAGAATGATAGTCTCTTATGGCATTTGCAATAGATGTTCCTGGAATGGAGATAAGTAAAACGTTCCCCCCAGACTCCTGCCATATGCAAGCATTCAGTACAAGCAGTCTGTTCAAATAAAAGTTAATAACTTTTCCATCTAGGTGAATCCATGTGTCTCTAGATGGGTGGAGCAGCAAATCTACTTAACAAAGTCAGACATACATGGGCTAAATTTAGGTCCTCCAAACTTGGAAATAAGATTAAGCTCTGTGATTGGGAATATAAGACCCATGCCTAATGAATGGATACATTAGCTGTTAGATATATATACCACAGAAAGAGAGGATCTTCAAGTCTGGGGCTAAAAAACTGGAGAAATCATGAAGTCCAGTGAAGGCAGGACTGCCACTGAAATGCAGTCTCATCAGTTTCATCAGAATTGGGCAGATGTAAAAGAACACTGGAATGTTGCCATTTTGTCTGAAGACAAAGCGTTTTAGCCAAAGGAAGTTGGTTTACATGGAGTGTAGTTAGGGAATCTAAAACCAAGGATGTGGCAGTGTTTATCTAACTGTGTCCAGAAGAGAAAGACATGGAATCTGGCAGCTATATACAGAATATTCAGGACAACTATGAGATTAAAAGTCATGTTTTGTTATTTTGGCTGAGATTTAGAAATATTTCACTTTACTCTCCCTGTCAAGGATCCACAACAGAGCAAGCTCAGGAGACAAAGCAAAGCAAGTCATCACGGTTACTTAGCTGGAGCGCTGGTCCCGAGCACTTCTGTGGACCTCTGGTCAAGTGCAGGAAGTGGGGGCCAAATTAACCGCAGGCCAGAGCAGACTAAATTACTAGTTCTGTCCATTCTACTGCAAGTCCCAACACAGGTAGATCTTACCACTCCCAGGTCAGCAAAAGGGCTCATAGAGTAGACCCACCGGCAACAGAAGAAAAGGAACAAGGACGAGGAAGGAAGTTTGTGCCTTGGTCCCAGTGCTGCCTTTCCCAGACCTTGAACCTGCCTGAGAGGAACACCCAAAACAGACAGAGATTTGGCCAGGCAGAATCTAATCAACTCTGAATGATCCCTCCAGACTAGGTGGATTTTCTTCTGATGAGACATTTTACTTCTTAAGTAGTTTTTTAATCATAACCAAATATCCAAAATGGCAGATGTAAGTATTCCACTCACTGGAAAGGTTTCCAAACACCACTGAGAAATGATGCATGGTTTTTCTGGTTTATTTCCCAGTCTCCTAAGTTAAACTGCTTAGTGCATGTGAGGGAGGCTGTGCAGCACAGTAGAAAGGATGAGGTTTGAATCTTATGTACCTGAGTTCAAATGCTGATTCAGTCCCATATTACCATTGCATGACCTTTGGGCAAGTCATCTGAACAGTCTATGGCCTAAGTTTTCTCCATTTCTTACAAACAAACAAAGTAGTGCATGGGAGTTGTTAGGGTTAAATGAAATAGCATTTATAAAGTGTGTGGCACACAGCTTTGCGAGCTGTGAATGCTCAAAATACCAGATGTCTTCTACCTCCGGCGTCTTTCCCCTAAGATCCTGACAAATCCTCCATGGACCAGCAAAAATCACACCGGCATGACTGTAGGAATCCGCTATGGATTAGAGCTGGGTCCTGGATGCCTGCAAAGGCAGTGCCCTCCATGGGCTCCCCTGGACCCACCAGCTGGACCATTCCATAAGGTGTCTCTGCCTGTTCCTCATGGCTACACCCAGGTGCAGAAGCATGCACCCAGCCCTAGCCACGCTCAGGCAACATCAGGTATGATATGCATGTAGTTTTGAAAAAGCAGTAACTTCCCATTAATAAATACACCTCTCGTGAGGCCTGGAATTTTGCACAAAACATTTTAAAGATAGAAGAAATTAAAAGTAGCCTCAACCTCAATCCACATCAGTGAGCACTTGTTTTGTGTCAGGTTCTCTCCAGAGTTCTATACTGATTGTTCTGTTCAAGCACAACAAGCTCCTTTGAATTAGGTACTACTGTTATTATGCCCATGTCATAGATAAGAAGACAAGTTCATATCAAATGCTCTTGACTTGGGAGGATAAATGATAATATTCAACTATGATTCTATTTACTGGGCACACGCTATTTGTGGATTACTTACAGAAGTCATGTTGAGTAAGTGAAGAAAAGACTGAGGAATAAATTAAAACACTTTTCTCTAAAGCTGAATTTGAATTGATATGAACTGAAAAAAAAAACCATTTCAGTATCACCTTTGTTACATTGCCTGGGCTTTTAGGCTACGATGAAACCTCATCTTTCCGCAGACTTCATGGGCAGTCACACTTCCCTTTAAGCACAAAAGAAGGTATAAAGTCACAATATATTAAGTTCTTTTTTAGCACTGGAAACAAGACATGCCCATCAGCAGCTTGCCAACCTGTGCGAGGATTATCATTAACTGGCCATCAAAGGTTATCAACACAGTCATGACCATTCCAATTTCAGGCTTTGAAAAGTGCCAGGGCAAGCAGGAGTAAGGTAGAAAAATGTTTCCACCCACTGTTGCCACTTCTGCCAAAAGTCTGGCCCATCAATCAGAAAGCCAGCAGTCATCTCCTTTACTGAGAGAGAGAGGTATTCATGGCAACTGAAGCCACCCCTTTATCCTCAATTTTCACCCCACTCCTCTTCAATAGCACCTCTTTCCCTGAATCAGTGTCAGATAATACAAATTGTAGTATGATCATTCCAAGAGTGAAATAGGACAGGTAATGGGGCCATTGTTAACAGTTCATGAAGTCTGCAAAAGGGAGAAAAAGATCTGAAGATTGTAGCTTTCAGGATAAACAAATATCACTTGCTCCAAATGATCAGGAACCCATTCATTTATTGAGCATTACTGAGGCCTTCCTACATGCAAGACGTTCTTCTAGGCACTGAGGATACAGTCAAGGACAAAGTCTTCCCTTCACGGAGACTGCATTCTGCTGAGGGGGAGACAAGACAACACACAGACAACTTAAAAAGCCAGAGAGTGACAAGAACTACCCAGAAAATTGAAAGAGGATGATGGGGTGGAGTGAAAAAATAGTTCCTTATAATGAGGAGAAAAATTGGGGACTAGACTTGGATATTTTTTTTTTTTTTTTTGAGACAGAATCTCACTTGTCGCCTAGGCTATAGTGCAGTGACACGATCTCAGCTCACAGGATCCTCTGCAACCGGGTTCAAGCGATTCCCCTGCCTCAGCCTCCTGAGTAACTGGGACTGCAGGTGCATGCCACCAGCCCCAGCTAATTTTTTTGTATTTTAGTAGAGACGGGGTTTCACCATATTGGCCAGGATGGTCTTGATCTCCTGACCTTGTGATCCGCCTGCCTCGGCCTCCTAAGGTTCTGGGATTACAGGTGTGAACCACCACTCCCAATCTGACCTTGATAAATATTTTAGACTTGATACCAAAAGCATGACCCATAAAAATTTTGATAAATTAGAATTCATCAAAATTGAAAACCTAGGTTCTGTGAAAGACTATCTTAAGAGGATGAAATAATGAAGTACAAACCAGTAGAAAAGACGGTCATTCCTGGGAGACATTGCAGGTTCTGTTCCAGACTACCGCAAGATACGCAAATAGGGAAATAAAGTCAGTTATGCAAGTTCTTTGTTTTCCAGTGCACACAGAAGTGGTGTTACACATATTACAGTCTACTAAGTGTGCGATTGCATTGCCTTTAAAACAAAATTCCTTAATTTTAAAATACCTTACTGCTAGCCAGCTGCCGTGACTCATGCCTGTAACTGTCACTTTAGGGGTTAAGATGGGAGGATCACTTGAGCCTAGGAGTTCAGGGCAGCTTGGGCAACATAGAGAGACCCAATGTCTACCAAAGAAAATCAAAGTTTCTTAAATTAGCTGAGTGTGGTGGCAAGAGCCTGTAGTACCAGCTACTCGAGAAGCTGAGTGGGAGGATCACTTTAGCCCAGGAGTTAGAGGCTGGTGTGATCTAGCCTCTGCACTACAGCCTGGGTGACACAGTGAGATTGAGCCACTGCACTAGAGCCTGAGTGACAGAGTGAGGCCCTGTCCATGAAAAAATTAAATAAATAAAATATTGCTAAAAAATGCTATGAAAGAGCTGAGCCTTCAGTGAGCCCTACATAATCTCCTTGTGGCTTTGATGATGCTGGCTGCCAAGGGTGATGGTTGCTGAGCAGCTGGCCATTTCTGAAAATAAAATATCAGTGAAGTTTGATAGACTGACTCTTCTTTTCATGAAGGCGTCTCTGCAGCCTGCAGTGCTGTTTGATATTTTACCTACCATAGAAACTACTCTCAACATCATCTGAAATCCTTCTGTGGCTTTGTCAAGTTTCTGCGCTATTCTGAATGCTTTTTGTCATTTCAACCATGTGCATAGCATCTCACCAGGACTAGGCTCCTTCTGAAGTAGTCACTTTCTCTGCTCGTCCATAAGAAGCAACTCCTCATCTATTCAAGTTCGATCCTGAGGATGCAGCAATGCAGTCCCATCTTCAGGCCTCACCTCTCATTCTAATTATCTTCCTATTTCCACCACATCCACAGTTACTTCCTCCACAGAAGTCCTGAACCTCTCAAAGACACCCATAAAGGTTGGAATCCACTTCTTCCAAACTCCTGTGCATGGGATATTTTGACCTCATCCCATGGATCACACATGTGCCAGATGTCTAATTACATCTAGAATGGTGATGCTTTTCTAGGAGGCTTTGAATTTACTCCGCCTAAACCCATCAGAGGAGTCACTCTCTGTGGCAGCTGTAGTCGTACAAAATGTATTTCTTAATAAGAATTGGAAGTCAGAATTACTTCTTGACCCATGGGCTGCAGAATGGGTGTCGCGTTAGCAGCCATGGAAACAACATTCATCTCCTCGTACCTCTCCATCAGAGCTCTTGGGCGATGAGGTGCATTGTCAATGAGCAGGAACATTTTGAAACGAAGCTTTATTCCTGAGCAGTAGGTCTCACAGTGGGCTTGAAATATTCAGTAAATCATGCTGTAAGTAATGTACTGCCATCCAGGCTTTGTTTTTCCATTTCTAGAGCATAGGAAGAGTGGATTTCACATAATCTTTAAGGCCCTGGGGTTTTCGCAGTGATATATGAGCACTGACTTCCACTTCAAGTCACTGGCTGCATTAGCCCCAACAAGAGTCAGCCTGTCCTTTGAAGCTTCGAAGCCAAGGCATTGACTTCGGTTCTTTATCTGTGAAAGATCTGGATAGCATCTTACCCAGTAGAAGGCTGTTTATGATCTGTTGTTTAGTGTAGCCACCTTCATCAAAGATCTGAGCTAGATCTTCTGGATAATTGACAGCAGCTTCTCCATTTGTGCTCCCTGCTTCACCCTGCACTCTGATGTTATGGACGTGGCTTCTTCCCTTGAACCTCATGAGCCAACATCTGCTAGCTTCAAACTTCTGTTCTGCAGTGTTATGGCCTCTCTCAGCCTTCATGAAACTGAAGAGCCTTAACGCCTTGCTCTGGATTAGGTTTTGGCATCAGGGAATGTTGTGGCTGGTTTGATCTTCTATCCAGACCACTCAAATTTCTCCCTATCAGCAATAAGCCTGTTTGCTTCCTTTTTTTTTTTTTTTTTTTTGATGGGATCTTGCTGTGTTGCCCAGGCTGGAGTGCAGTGGCACGATCTTTACTCACTGCAGCCTGGGCCTCCCAGGCTCAAGCAATCCTCCCACCTCAACCTGCCAAGTAACTAGGACTACAGGTATGTGCTACCAGGCCCGGCTAATTTTTGTATTTTGTATAGAGACAGGGTTTCACCCTGTTGCACAGGCTGGTCTGGGCAAACTCCTGGGCTCAGGTGATCTGCTCTCCCTGGCTTCCCAAAGTGCTGGAATTATAGGCATGAGCCACCACACCGACCCTGGTTTGCTTTCTTATCATTCGTGTGTTCACTGGAATAGCACTTTTAACTTCCCTCAAGAATGTTTCCTTTGTATTCACAACCGGCCCACTGTTTGGTGCAAAAGGCGAAGCGTACTGGTCTCAGCTTTCCACATGCTTTCCTCACTAAGTTTAGCTTGTGATTTAAAGTGAGAGACGTGCAATTCTTCCTTTCATTTGAACACTTAAGAGGCCACAGTAGGCTTATTGATTATTATATTTTCAACATTGTTGTGTCTCAGGGAATAGGGAGGCCTGAGGAAGGCTGGGTAAACAGCTGCCTGGTGCAGCAGTCAGAGCTCACACACCACATACCGATTAGGTCTACTGTCTTATGTGGGTGCTGTTCATGGTGCCCCAGAGCAATTACAGTGTTAGCGTCAAGGATCGCCGATCACAGGTCACCATAACAGATATACTAATATTTCAAACATCTGAAATATTGTGAGAATTACCAAAATGTGACACAGAGACTCAAAGTGAGCACATGGTATTGGAAAAAATAGCACTGATAATCTTTTTGGATGCAATTTTGCCACAAACCTTCAATTTGTAAAAAGAAAAGAAAAGAAAATAGCAATATTTCTTGTATTTCCGCAAAATACAAGAAAGATAAAGCCAAGTCGAACAAAATGAGTCTGCCTGGATTTGAAAATTCTATGTCCAACCAGTGCTAGGATCCATAATGTGCAAAGAACTCTCAAAATGCAACAGCATTTTTAAAAGATCCAAATACAACACAGACAAAATACAGTAATAGGCATTTCTTTCTCTCTCTCTCTTTTTTTTTTTTTTTTTTGAGAAGGAATCTCTCTCTGTCACCCAGTTTGGACTGCAGTGGCGAGATCTCAACTCACTGCAACCTCTGCCTCCCAGGTTCCAGTGATTCTCCTGCATTAGCCTCCCGAGTAGCTGCAACTACAGGCGCACGCCACCACGCCCGGCTAATTTTTGTATTTTTAGTAGAGACATGTTTTTGCCATTTTGGAGATGCTGGTCTCGAACTGCTGACCTCAGGTGATCCACCTGCCTCCGGCTCCCAAAGTGCTGGGATTACAGGCGAGAGCCACCATGCCGGGCCAATAGGCTTTTCAAATATACAGATGTTAAGTAAGCATGTGAAAGGATGTCGGCCATTTCATGGGAAGGCTTTGCTGTGAACTGAATGTGCGTGTCCCCCTAAATTCATATGTAGAAGCCCTAACCCCCATGTAACTGCATCTGGAGTAAGAAATAATTAAGGTTGATGAGGTCATAAGTTGGGGTCCCGAGATAGGATTTGCATCCTTATTAAGCTGAGGCATCAGGGAGCTGGCTCTCACTCTACCAGCACACACCGAGGAAAGGCCACGCGGAGACATAGTGAGAGGAGCCATCTACAAGCCAGGATGAGCCTTCACCAGGAACTGATGCTGCCACATCTTGATCTGGGACTTCCCACCTGCAGAACTGTCAAAATTGAAGCAGTTCTAGTTACTTACGTCACCCAGCCTGTGGTGTTTTGTTATGGCAGCTCAAGCGGACTGATACACAAATTAAAACCATGGTGAGATAGCATGACACACCCACGACCATACCTTAAACAAATGTAGAAACAGTAAAAAAGCTGACAAGGATGGGGAGAAACTGGGTTACTCACACATCACCGGTGGTAATGTAATGTGGTACAGCTACCCTGGAAAAGAGTGTGACAACCCCTCCCTCCCAGACAGCAGACACTGCCACCACCGGCAAGAAATACAACAGCAAAACATGCGACTACAGAAAAACCTGGCAACTCAATCCCTGGGCATTTGCCCCAGAGAAATTAACATGTATTCAGCAAACGGTTAGTGCAGTAGGTCTGGGATGCTTCGAACCTGCTCATTCCCAAGAGAATCTCTGGCCTTGCCTGGCTCCTGGGAAGATTCCCGTAAACCCTTGGATTATCCTGCCTGATAGGAGTGACTTTGTGTAGCTGGGGCTGTGGGCAGTTAAGGTGATGACCTGAACTGTGTTGGGGGCCTTGGGCCAGGTAGTGTCCTTCAGGTAGCCAACCCTCGTGAAGCTCTTTGAGTCTTTCCAGAGAGTCAGCCAACTCAAAGGTGTTTTGAGGACTGCACCAGACAGCAGTAAGTTCACATAAAATCCTATACACTCATATGCAGCAGGCTTGTGTAGGGCTAAGGGCCCCACAGGGTCGTGGGGTGTCCCTTATGCTGTGCCGAGGTGCTGGATCGGAGAAATAAAGAGACAGGATACAGAAGTACACAGAGGGGGCCGGGCGCGGTGGCTCACACCTGTAATCCCAGCACTTTGGGAGGCCGAGGCGGGCGGATCACGAGGTCAAGAGATCAAGACCATCCCGGTCAACATGGTGAAACCCCGTCTCTACTAAAAATACAAAAAATTAGCTGGGCATGGTGGCGCGCGCCTGTAGTCCCAGCTACTCAGGAGGCTGAGGCAGGAGAATTGCCTGAACCCAGGAGGCGGAGGTTGCGGTGAGCCGAGACCGCGCCATTGCACTCCAGCCTGGGTAACAAGAGCGAAACTCCGTCTCAAAAAAAAAAAAAGTACAAAGAAAGTGCAGCTGAGCTCAGGGGGGCCACACCACCTGTAAGTGGAGACAGGTGAGGCCCCAAATGTCCGGAAGCATCTGTATTTATTGGGTATTGGTTGGAGGCAGGGTAGTGAGTGAAGTCATGTTTAAGGATAATGATAGGGTCGTGAGCAATAAGCAATAGGTCCACCCCCATTAGGTCACCTAGGCCAGGAGGTGGACAGTGCACAGCAAGGGGTCCACCCCCATTAGGTCACTGAGGTCACTGAGGCCAGGAGGTAGACAGTGTGCAGCAAGGGGTCCACCCCCATTAAGTCACCTAAGCTAGGAGGTGGACTGTGTGCAGTAAGGGGTCCACTCCCATTAGGTCACTGAGGCATGGAGGTGGGCTGTGCACAGTAAAGAGGGTGCAGTGTACAATATCTCTTATCTATGGGTATGCTACTTCTAAGAATATCTATAGGAGGATGCTTTAAGTCACACAGCAGTGACAGAGCTGACAGAGTCTCCCACCACCTGCTGGCAGGTTCCAGTGAGTTCTTTAGGAAGATGCTTTTGAGCCAGCACAGCAACGAGAGCTGATAAAAGTTCACAGTCACCAAGGCACGATTATCCGGAGGAGTTTTGAGCCCTCAGATGCTCAAGGGATTGCCGGTCTGAGGGCAGCCTTCCACAAGAACTGGAGCAAGGTCCTACAACTCCATTATCAGGAGGAGTGGCTCTTGCCCCAAGCCTGCCATACAGCGGGTATCTTTATGATACTGAACGCTGCCACCTGGGCCATGGATTCTTGTCCTGGTATAACTGTTTTCCCTTAAATCATGCTCTGCACTGTGTCTGCTCCAGACATTCCTCCAACTATAAGCTGCTTATTCCTTAATTCATGCTCTGTGCCATGTCTGCTCTAAGCATTCCTCTGATTATGAACTAATATATAGTTATATATATGTAGGGAAATAGCTGAGTAGTAAGATATTCTTCAGGCATTCATTCTATAAACTAATGTATGATTATATATAAAGGATTATATAAAAAGAAATAACTGAGTACTAACACTATAAACTGAGATATTCTTCAGCACTAATTGTATCAGGATTCTGCTTAGCTCTTCTTCCTCAGTGCCTATTTAGGGGGTTACCCACAGGCTTGTTCCTCACAGCCAAAACCTGGAAACAACTCCTCAGGTGCCCTTCAAGGAGGAAGAGGCTAAAGATTGGGGGTCGTCATGGAAATGAAGAGAGGCATTTGGAAATCCATCTTGGGAGGAAAAATGAACAGGACTTGGTCACAGATCATTTGAGATGCACAGCATAAAAGTTTCCCAGGATCAGGAAACTCCCCCAGTTCTATATTAATACACAAATTAAAATACATGGGCACAGCCAGGGCATGTTGACTTATGCTTGTAATCCCAGCACTTTGGAAGGCCAAGGCAGGAGGGCTGTTTGAGTTCAGGGGCGGGCAGCTGCAGCGAGCTGTGATTCCAGCTCTGCAGCAGAGTGAGACCCTGTCTCCCAAGACAGTAACAACCACAAAACCACTGTTACACTTTATTGAGACAGCAAGCCTGGGTCACAGGCAAGTGGAGGAAGAGGGAGACCAAGATTTGGAGGTTGGATTGTTTTTAATCTGTAATGTTATGAAGCATCCAAGTCAGCAAATCACCAAGCAACTCTCTCTATAATTCTGAATGGAGATAAAACACTGGGCTTATCCATGGAGCTAGTCATTAATGCCTTAGGCATGGATTACATCACCCAGAGGTTTTTTTTTTAAGTATAGGATAGAATAATAAAGCCAGGCTTGAGCTAGGATGCACTGCAGATTGTAAACCCAAGGAAGGAGTTCCTGCTGGCAAATGCTGGCTGCAGAGGAGGACCCAGAAAAGGAGGAGTGAAAGGAGCAGGTTCTGATGTCAAGACCCGGAGATGAGATTGCCTCAGAAACACAGGTGAGCCTGGCACCTGGACTGCTTCCAGGATGTCCCAGGAGATGATCCGTGGAAAGTGGCCATTAGGTTTCCCCTATGGAAGTCATCAGTGCTGAGAAAGAGAAGCTCTGGGATGATCTGGTGGGAGAGCAAAGGAAAAATGAAGAGGGAACTTCTGGAGACCATGATGAAATGACGCTCTGTGTTGACTGCACAGGACTTTAACTCTGAAGGGGCCCACACCCATGGGGCTCTTGAACACTGCCAGCCATGTGACAGTCATAGAATTTTTAAAATAAGCCTTTTAAAAACTGTTTTACGTTCACAGGAGAAACTGAGGAGAATTGAGTGAAGAGTAGAGAGAGTTCCCTTATGCCCCCTGTCCCTGCACAGCACCCCCCAATATCAACATCCCCCACCAGAGTGGGACACTGTTAGAATTGATGACCCTGCATTGACACATCATGATTACCCACAGTCCATAGTGCATATTGGGGGTCACGGTTGATGTTATAATTTCTACCATTTTGGATGAATGTATAATGACATATAATGAAGGTAGCCTTCTTGGAGGAGGGACTGTTGGGGCAGCTGTAATGGGGCCTGAATCAGAGAGGAGAGGAGGGGTCCCCTATGAGCAAAGATCCAGACACTGGCCCCTACCCCATCCAACACCCCCATAGGGCCCCTCCAGCATCCCTGCTCAGGCCCTGTCACCACCCTGTCCTTCTGTTGGCCCCAGGAATTCAACATAACCAAGGAGGTCCAGTGTCCCAGTTGTCTGCAAAAAATGACAACCTCCAGCCCAAGCAGCACTGCAGAGCTTGGTTCAGGGCCATCTGGCAGCTCAGTGCAGCTGAGAGGTAAGGCCAGGGCAGAGAATCAGCACATTTGTCAAATTGTTCTCTTTCCTACCTTAATAAAGGCACAGAATAAGTAAATGTATACGGTTTACGTGATGTTAGATTTGCATAAAGTAAAAATGTAATTTTTAGATAGAGTTAAATTACTGTGTTTATAGGAGAGCCTTAATGAAGTAATGGTAAGTCAAATATTATTTACTTCAGCGTTGTTGCTTCATATTAACATTCACTAACTTTTAACAAATACATTGTTTTTAAAAAAACAATAATGTAGGCAGAGAGAGTTTTATCTGATTCATAAACTGCTTGAAAGTCATTGCTCCCATTCTAACAAGGAAATATCTGAACAAAATGGAAATCAGTAACATTTTTCAGATTCATCAAAGAATTGAATTCACCTAGTAAACTGCAGAAAGTCAAAAACAAAGAGAAATTTTGTAAAAAGTCAGAGAAAATGCAACTCTCTATAAAGGAACAATGAGAATGACTAACACTATCTGTCCATCAGAAACCATGCAAACAACAATAGAGTGGAGTTAAATATTTGAAGAGTTGGAAGAAAAATACCACCCATTTTTAATTCTGTGTTGAATAGAATTATTCTTCAAAAGTCAAAAAACAGAAATTTTCTCAAATAAGGAGAGGAGGCAACACCAGAATGCAGCTCCCAGCGAATGAGACACAGAGGGCTAGAAGACTTCACGATTCCAAGTGAGGTGCCGGGTTCACTTTAGTGGAACTGGTAGGATTCTGAAAATAGCCCAGGGTCGGCGAGGTGAGAAGCAGGGCGAGCGCAGCCCAGGGAGGGCGAACAGAGACAGGGCGGGGCGTCCCCACCTGGAAAGTGCAGCCAGCTAGGAAGATCGGGTACTTCACCCCGGGGTCCTCCAATTCGGATTCAGTGGCTCCCCCATCCCTCCGGCAACCCATGGTCCATGAGAGCCCTGCTGGACTGAGGGGTACCATGGGTTGTCGACGCAAATCTGAGCGACAGCTCCCGCCTGGTGCAAGTTGGCACAGACCTGGGCGGGAGTGTGGACTAATGCCAGTGGGAGGAAGCTACCCATCCCACAGGAAGGGGCAGAGTTGAAAGCAGGGAAACAGGCCAGAAGGCCTGGTAGACCCCACCCCCACAAAACTCAAACTGAAGCCCAAGAGCTTCCCAGCAAAACACCAGCTTGATCCCAACCAGGAAGACTGAGCTTGGGGAAGGAGAGATGCCATTGGGAAGAGGAGGCTAATTTAACCTACCTAAACAAACTCTGGGGGAAGACCACCCACCCAGCAGCCTGACTGATTCCGAGGCAGCCCAGCAGCGCCTCTACAGCCCAAAAAAGATATAGCGCCAACCTCAGCAAAAAGCACCTGCACTCAGAGATTCCTCCTGAAATCACCGACTTCAAAGATCAAAGGGAGATAAAGCCACGAAGATGGGAGAAAAACCAGCACAAAAAGGATGAATCCATCAAAGATCAGAACACCTCTTCTCCTCCCAGGGATCACAGCTCCTCACCATCAAGGGAACAAAATAAGACAGAGAAAGAGTTTGACAAACTGACAGAAGCAGGCTTCAGAAGGTGGGTAATAAACTTCTCAGAGTTAAAACACCGTGTTCTAACTCATTACAAAGAAACTAAGAACCTTGATAAAAGGTTAAATGAAATACTAACTAGAATAACCTGCCTAGAGAAGAACATAAATGACTTGATGGAGCTGAAAAACACAGCTCGAGAACTTTGCGAAGCATACACAAGTTTCAACAGCTGAACCAATGAAGCAGAAAAAAGGCTATGAGAGATTGAAGATCAAATCAATGAAATAAAACAAGAAGGCAAGATTAGAGAAAAAGAGTGAAAAGAAAAGAACAAAGCATCCAATAACTATGGGATTATGTGAGAAGACCTAATCTACGCTTGGTTGATGTACCTGAATGTGATGGGGAGAATGAATCCAAGCTGGAAAACACTCTTCAGGATATTATCCAAGACAACTTCCCCAGCCTAACAAAGCAGGCCAATATTCAAATCCAGGAAATACAGAGAACACCACAAAGATACTCTTCCAGAAGAGCAACTCCAATGCACATAATCGTCAGATTCACCAGCGTTGAACTGAAGGAAAAAATTCTAAGGGCAGACAGAAAGAAAGGATGAGTCACCAACAAAGGAAAGACCATCAGACTCACAGCGGATCTCTCGGCAGAAATCCTATAAGATAGAAGGGAGTGGGGGCCAATAGTCAACATACTTAAAGAAAAGAACCTTCAACCCAGAATTTCATAACCAGCCAAACTCAGCTTCATAAGTGAAGGAGAAATAAAATCCTTTATGTATAAGCAATTGCTGACAGATTTCATCACTACAAGACCTGCCTTACAAGAGCTCCTAAAGGAAGTACTCAACATGGAAAGGAACAACCAGTACCAGCCACTGCAAAAACACCAAATGGTAAAGAACGACACAATGAAGAAACTGCATCAACTACCGGGCAAAACAACCAGCCAGTAACAAAGTGGCAGGATCAAATTCAAACATAACAATATTAACATTGAATGTAAATGGGCTAAATGCCCAAATCAAAAGACACAGACTGGCAAACTGGATAAAAAGCCAAGACCCATTCGTGTGCTGTATTCAGGAGACCCATCTCATGTGCAAAGAAATTTTCTCAAATAAATTGAAAAGTAATAAAATGTCATTTTGCTTATTCTTAGTCTGACCTAATAAACATTTGTTCAAAATAATAGTAGCAACAATGTACTAGGTGATTATACCATAGGAATAAACGAGATGAATTACAATGATACCATAAGGGTTTGGAGGGAGGGATTGAGAACACTTATAAAGTACCTACAATATCCAGGGAGTGGCATAGTAACCAGTTGAAAAGAAGCATCACATGCCAAGGGACTCTGGGCTTTTTTTAAGTCCAGAATGGCCACACTGTCTTCCACAATGGGTAAAATAATTTACATTCCAACCAACAGCATAAAAGCATTCCCATTTCTCCGCAGCCTCACCAGCATCTGTTATTTCTTGGCTTTTTAGTAATCACCGTTCTCAGTGGCATGAGATGGTATCTCATTGTGATTTTTATTTGCATTTCTCTAATGATCAGTGATGTTGAGTCTTTCTTTCTTTCTTTCTTTCTTTCTTTCTTTCTTTCTTTCTTTCTTTCTTTCTTCTTTTCTTTCTTTCTTTTTTTTGAGACAGTCTTGCTCTGTCACCCAGGCTGGAGTGCAGTAGCAAGATCTTGGCTCACTGCAACCTCCACCTCCCCAGTTCATGTGATTCTTCTGTCTCTGCCTTCCAAGTAGATGGGATTACAGCCATGCACCACCGCACCTGGCTAATTTTTGTATTTTTAGTAGAGACCGGGTTTCACCATGTTGGCCAGGATGGTCTCGAACTCCTGACCTCAGGTGATCCACCCGCCTCGGCCTCCTGAAGTGCTGGGATTACAGGCATGAGCCAGTGCTGGGATTACAGGCATGAACCACTGCGCCCAGCTATTGAGCTTCTTTTTACATATGTTTGTTGGCCACATAAATGTTTTCTTTTGAGAAATGTCTGTTCATGTCCTTTGTCCACTTTATAACGGGGGTTTTTTTTTCTTATAAATGTGTTTAAGTTGTTTTTAGATTCTGCGTGTTCGACCTTTGTCAGATGAATAGATTACAAAAATGTTCTCCCAGTCTGTAGGTCATTCACTCAGGACAGTTTCTTCTGCTGTGCAGAAGCTCTTTAGTTTAATTAGAGCCCATGAGTCAATTTTTGCTTTTGTTGCAATTGCTATTAATGTTTTCATCATGAAATCTTTGCCTGAGCCTATGTCCTGAATGGCATTGCCTAGATTTTCCTCCAGGGTTTTTATAGTTTTGGGTTTTGCATTTAAGTCTTTAGTCCATCTCGAGTTAATTTTTGTGTAGTCTGTAAGGAAGGGGTCCAGTTTCAATTTTCTGCATATGTATTACCAGTTCTCCCAGCACTATTTATTAAATAGGAAATCCTTTCCCCATTACTTGTTCTTGTCAGGTTTTGTTGAAGATCAGATGGTTGTAGACAGCAGCCTTATTTCTGAGTTCTCTATTCTGTTCCTTTGGTTTATGTGTCTGTTTTTTTGGTACCAATACTATGCTATGGAGTTTTTGTTACTCCAGCCTTGTAGTGTATATGTGTGTGTGTGTGTGTGGACACACAAACACATATATGTATTTACAATTGTCATATCCTCTTTCTGAATTGATCTCTTTATCATTTTATAATGACATTGTCTCTTCACACTTTTTTGACTCCAAGTTTGCTTTATCTGATATAAGTATAGCTATTCCTATCCACTTTTGATTTTCATTTACATGGAGTATGTTTTTCCATACCTTTATTTTTAGTCTGTTTCTGTCTTTGCAGGTGAGATGAGTTTCTTGCAAGCAGAATATGAATTGGGTCATGTTTTTTAATCCACTTATCTATTCTACATCCTTTATGTAGAGAATTTAATCCATTTATATTAAAGGTACTTCTTGATTGGTAAGGACTTACAGCAGCTATTTTGTTAATTGTTTTATGATGTTTTGTATATCATTTGTTCCATATATATATGTGTGTGTGTGTGTGTGTGTGTGTATATATATATATATATATATACACATATATATATACATATATATATACACATATATATACATATATATATACACATATATATATATATGCAGTTTGGTGGTTTTCTGTAGTGCTAAGGTTTATAATTCTTTTCTCTTTTCTCCTTTGTATATATGGTATACCAGTTTTATCCCTTGCATGGTTTTATGTTAGTGATTGTCATCCTGTTGTTTCAGATGTAGAAATCCCTTGAGCATTTATTGTAAGGCAAATCTAGTGGTGATAAATTCCAATAGTTTTTGCTTTCCTTGTAAATTCTCTATTTTTTTTCTCATTTCTGAGGATAGCTTTACTGGCTATATAACATTATTTGCTGGCTTTTTTTTTTCTTTCAGTACTTTGAATATATCATCCTATTCTCTCCTTGCCTGGTAGGTTTGTGTGGAGAAATCTGCTGTTCATCCAATAGTGATTACCCTACATGACATGACACTTTGACTGTTTCTAGACTTGTCTCTTTGTAATTGACTTTTGACAATCTGGCTATAATGTGCCTTAGGCCCCCCAAGAGCATCTTCTCTTTGGGTTAAATCTATATGGAAACCTTGTTCTTCCTGGATCTGGAGGTCAGATTTGGGAAGTTTTTGGTTATTCTTTTAATAAAGTAGTAAGTATGTTCCTACGATTTTTTTTCTCTTCCTTTTCTGGACCTTTCATATTATGAACATCTGTTCACTTGATGCTGTTCTAAAAGTCTTATAGGCTTTCTTCATGTTTTTGTCATTCTTATTCTGTCATTTTTTTGTCATTCTTATTTGTTTTTTGTTTTTTTTCTAACTGGGTATTATAAATGATCTATCTTCAAGTCACAGATTCCTTTTTCTATTTGATCAAATCTGCTGGTGAAGCCCTGTATTGTATCTTTAATTTCATTCATTGAACTATTCAGTTGCAGGATTTCTGTTTGCTTCATTTTTACTATTTCTATGTTTTAGTTGAATATTTTGTTCATATAATCAATGTTCCTGATTTCATTACACTGTCTACTTGTATTTTCTTGTCTTTCATTAAGTTTCCTTAAGATTATTATTTTAAATTCATTTTACAGTAATTTGTTGATTTCCCATTCATTGGTGTCTGTTACTAAAGAGTTATTATTAGACTGGGAATGGTGGCTCACGCCTGTTAACCCCAGTACTTTTAGAGGCCAAAGTGGTGGATTACAAGGTCAAGAGATCAAGACCATACTGGCCAACATGGTAAAATCTCATCTCTAATAAAAATACAAATATTAGCTGGGAATGGTGGCCCACACCTGTAGTCCCAGCTACTCAGGAGGCTGAGACAGGAGAATCATGTGAACCTGGGAGGCAGAGGTTCCAGTGAGTTGAGATCATGCCACTGCACTCCAGCCTGGCAACAGAGTGAAACTCCATCTAAAAAAAGAAAGAGGTATTATTTTCCTTAGGTAATGTCATATTTCCTCGTAAAAAATAATTTTTATTCCCTGAATAGACCAATAACAAGGGTTGAAGTTGAGGCAGCAATTAACAACCTACCAACCAAAAAAGGTCCAGATCCAGGTGGGCTCACAGCTGAATTCTACCAGATGTACAAAGAGGAGCTGGTACCAAGTATTCTTAAACTATTCCAAACAATACATAAAACGAACTCATTTTATGAGATCAACATCATCCTGATACTAAAACCCGGCAGAGACTCAACAAAAAAAGAAAACTTCAGGCCAATCTCCATGATGAACATAGATGCAAAAACCTTTAATAAAATACTGGCAAACTGACTGAAACAGCACTTCAAAAAGCTTATCCATCATGACCTAGTAGGCTTCATCCCAGGGATGCAAGGCTGGTTCAACATACGCAAGTCTATAAACGTAATTCACCACATAAATAGAACCAAAGACAAAAACCACATGATTATCTCAAGTGATGCAGAGAAGGCCTTCGACACAATTCAACAGCCGTTTTTGCTAAAACCTCTCAATAAACTAGGTATCAATGAAAACTATCACAAAATAATGAAAGCTATTTGCAACAAACCCATAGCCAACATCATACTGAATGGGCAAAAACTGGAAGCATTCCCTTTGAAATCTGGTACTAGACAAGGATGCCCTCTCTTTCCACTTTTATTCAACATAGTATTGGAAGTTCTAGCCAGAGCAATCAGGCAAGAAAAAGAAATAAAGGGTATTCAATTAGGAAAGGAGGAAGTCAAATTGTCTCTATTTGCAGATGACATGACTGGATATTTAGAAGACCTCATTGTCTCAGCCCAAACTCTCCTTAAGCTGATAAGCAACTTCAGCAAAGTCTCAGGATACAAAATCAATGTGCAGAAATCACAAGCATTACTATACACCAATAATCGACAAACAGAGAGCCAAATCAAGAGTGAACTCCCATTCTCAATTGCTACAAGAATAATAAAATACTTAGGAATAAAACTAACAAAGGAGGTAAAGGACCTCTTCAAGGAGAACTACAAACCACTGCTCAAGGAAATAAGAGAAGACACAAACAGATGGAAAATCATTTCAAGCTCATGGTTCAGAAGAATCAATATTGTGAAAATTGCCACACTGCCCAGAGTAATTTATAGATTTAATGCTATCCCCATCAAACTACCAATGACCTTCACTGAACTGGAAAAAATCACTTAAAACTTCATATGGAACTAAAAAAGAGCCCACATAGCCAAGACAATCCTAAGCAAAAAGAACAAAGATGGTGGCATCATGCTGCCAGACTTCAAGCTATACTACAAGGCAGCAGTAATCAAAACAGCATGGCACTGGTAACAAAACAGAGATATACACCAGTGGAACAGAACAGAGGCCTCCAGAGCAACACCACACATCTACAACCATATGATCTTTGATAAACCTGACAAAAACAAGCAATGGGGAAAGGATCCCCTGTTTACTAAATGGTGTTGGGAAAACTGGCTAGCCATGTGCAGAAAGCAGAAACTGGACCCCTACCTGACACCTTACACTAAAATTAACTCCAGATGGATTAAGGACTTAAACATAAGACCTAACACCATAAAAACCCTAGAAGAAAGCCTAGGCAAAACCATTCAGGACATAGGCATAGGCAAGGACTTCATGACTAAAACACCAAAAGCAATGGCAACAAAAGCCAAAATAGACAAATGGGACCTAATCAAACTCCAAAGCTTCTGTACAGCAAAAGAAACAGTCATTAGGGTGAATCGGCAACCAACAGAATGGGAAAAAATTTTTGCAATCTACCCATCTGACAAAGGGCTGATATCCAGAATCTACAAAGAACTAAAACAGATTTACAAGAAAAAAACAAATAATCCCATTCAAAAGTGGGTGAAGGACATGAACAGACACTTTACAAAATAAGACATACATGAGGCCAACAAACATGAAAAAATGCTTATCATCACTGGTCATTAGAGACATGCAAACCAAAACCACATTGAGATACCATCTCACGCCAGTTAGAATGGCAATCACTAAAAATTTGAAGACAGATGCTGGAGAGGATGTGGAGAAGTGGGAACACTTTTACACTGTTGGTGGGAATGTAAATTAGTTCAACCATTGTGGAAGACAGTGTGGCAACTCCTCAAGGACCTAGAAATAGAAATTCCATTTGACCCAGCAATCCCATTACTGGGTATATACCCAAAGGATTATAAATCATTCTATTATAAAGACACAAGCACACGTATGTTCGCTGCAGCACTGTTCACAATAGCAAAGACCTGGAACCAACCCAAATGGCCATCAATGATAGACTGGACAAAGAAAATGTGGTACATATACACCATGTTATACTATGCAGCCATAAAAAAAGATGAGTTCATGTCCTTTGTTGGGACATGGATGAATCTGGAAACCATCATTCTCAGAAAACTGACACAAGAACAGAAAACCAAACACCACATGTTCTCACTCATAGGTGGGTGTTGAACAACGAGAACACACGGACACAGGGAGGGGAACATTACACACTGGGGTCTGTTGGGGGGTGGAGGGCTAGGGGAGGGACAGAGGTGGGTGGGGAGGTTGGGGGCGGATAACATTGGAAGAAATGCCTGATATAGGTGATGGGGGATGGAGGCAGCAAACCACCATGGCATGTGTGTACCTATGCAACAATCCTGCAAGATCTGCACATGTATTCGAGAACTTAAAGTACAATAAAAAGAAAAGACCCTATCTTAAAACAAAACTACCCACTTCCAGCCCAGTTTAGTTTCCAGTTTCTGCAGTGATGCAGTGAAAGGCACAAACAGCTATGCAGTTGTGTGAGGCAGAAATCTAGAAAACAGCTTTAATTGCTCTTTCACTCCTCACATCCAAAATATTGCAAAGACACACTAATTCCACTCCATGAGTATCTCTGGAACTCACTCACATTTCTTCATTTCTGCCTTCACCCACCTAACCCAACTATCACCGCTCTGTGAGGCCAGTGTCCAGGGTTTCCCATTCCTGAATCAACTGCGTGACCTTCTTGGGGGTCTCGGGCAGGGAAGGAAGAAAGTGTTCCCTCCCCCTTCATTTTTTATTAATCACTGTACCAGGGGTCTCCATGGGTGTGAGTCCTGGTGCTCCACAGGCTCCAGGGGACAAACTGTGACAGCCTCAAGGCAGACAACACCATAGCAGTCTACAAATGCTAGCAAGGACTCGCGGGGTGCCGTGGATGCTGGAAGAGGCTGCAGGTGCACCGACCCCGTGAGCCACCAGCCGCAGGGCCGCCCTGGCAGTGCGGTCTCCCGCCGTACTGTGGAATGGGCCGCAGAGAGTGATGCGTTTCCAGCCACGTGTCCGCCTTGCCTGATTGGCCACTCAGAGGACTCCATGGCACCTGGAGGGGAGCCACACTCCCTCCTCGCCCCTTACCAGCTTCCATGAGTCTTTTGACAACCAGAAGTAGCCAATGAATTTGAGCTGCCAGCAGCACTTGATATCTTGGTTTAGGAGAAACTCTGGAGGACTCAAAGTTTCACGATTTGTGGACAGGATTCACCAGACACCCCGTAGACAGCAAAAAGCAGCCGCCGCCTCAGGCTGGTGCTGCCACCTGGTGGGGCCAGTCGGTAAGCACGGGCGGCCTAGTGGCTGTGGTTGCAGCGGGCCAAACCACCCTGCTTGCTGGCCCACTGCTTCAATAGCCTTCGTTATTATGTAGGTAACATTATTCAGATGAGGAAATGGATGATATTGAAAAGATAGGACGTGACTGACATTGAAACATTTCACTCACAGATCTCGGGAGAGCACGTGTGATGAGTTAGGGAGGGGTTGATTAGGTCAGGTGTGTAGAGCCCAGATTGAGACAGCCCAGTGGTTGCCATATGAACTTAATTGGCTGCTCAGGAAGGAAACTGGCCCCTAGCCAGGGCCTCAAAACTGGCTCAATGCAGCATTTTTGAAACTTTAAGAATCCATGGTTTTGCAGTTTGTCCCTCCAAGCGCTCTGTCTTGGGTTGAACAGTGTCTCCCCATCAAAAAGAAAAAAAAAATCTTATCTACCCACAACCTCAGAATATGATGTTATTTGGAAATAGAATCTTGCAGATGTAATTAAGTTATGGTGATTTGTACTGGATTAGAGTAGGTTCTGTATCCAGTGACTGCTGTTCTTGCAGGAGGAAGAGAGGGCGCATGGATACACATGGAGAAGAAAGCCACGTGAAGGATGGAAGGATGGGGGCAGAGATCAGAGCGATGTACCTACAACTCAAGGAATGTGAAGGACTGTCAGAGCCACCAGAAGCTAGGATGAGCAGAGAAGCGTTCTTCCCTGGAGCCTTCAGAGGAAACACGGGTCTGCCAGCACCTAGATTCCACACTTCTTTCAGAACTGTGAGAGGATAAATTACTAAGTTTGTGTTAAATTACTGTGGTAGCCTAGGAAACTAATACAGTCGTTGGTGCCAGGAAGTAGGATGTTTCTGTAACAAATACTTAAAATGTGGAAGGAGCTTTGGAATCAGGGAGAGGCTGGAAGAAGTTTGAGGCACGTGATAGAAAAAGCCTAGAATCCATTGAGGAAACAGTTGGTGGAAATGTGGACAGTAATTCTAATGAAAGCTCAGAAGGAAGTGAGAAGAGCTATAGAGGCTTATGTCCTCTTAGCAGGGGTTCCCAACCCCCAGGCAAGGACTGGTACAGGTCCCTCTCCTGTTAGGAACCAGGCCACACAGCAGGAGGTGAGCAGCCAGTGATCCAGCCTTACTGCCCGAGCTCCGCCTCCTGTCAGATCAGCGGGGGCATTAGATTCTCATAGGAGCACGAACCCTGTTGTGAACTGCTTGTACCAGGGATCTAGGCTGTGCACTCCTTATGAGAATCTAACTAATGCCTGATGATCTGAGGTGGACCAGTTTCATCCTGAAGCCATCCCACCATCACTTCAATCCCCCACCCCTGGCTCCTGGTGCCAAAAAGTTTGGGGGCTGCTGCTCTTAAAGAATACATATATTGTCATGAACAGAATGTTAAGTAGAAACATAATGTTAAAGGTACTTCTGGTGAGGTCTTAGAAAGAAATGAGGAACATGTTCTTTGACATTTGAGTAAAAGATACCTTGTTACAAAATGGTAGAGAACTTGACTAAATTGTGTTCTGTTGTTATATGGAAAGTCGACATGATAAGTAATGAGTTTGGATATTTAGTTGAGGAGTTTTGCGTTTTTTTGTTTTTTTTTTTTGAGACGGAGTTTCACTCTGGTTACCCAGGCTGGAGTGCAATGGCACGATCTCGGCTCACCGCAACCTCCGCCTCCCGGGTTCAGGCAATTCTGCCTCAACCTCCTGAGTAGCTGGGATTACAGGGACACGCCACCATGCCCAGCTAATGTTTTGTATTTTTAGTAGAGATGGGGTTTCACCATGTTGACCAGGATGGTCTCGATCTCTTGACTTCGTGATCCACCCACCTCAGCCTCCCAAAGTGCTGGGATTACAGGCTTGAGCCACCACGCCCGGCAGTTGAGGAGATTTCTAAGCGAAGTGTTGAGGGTACAGCCTGCTTGCTGCTACTGTAATAGGAAATGTGAGAGGTAAGAGGAACATTGAGTGAAGAACAGTCAAGCAGAAAGGGGCTGACACTTGATTATTTAGGGGCTCTTGCAATGACCAGATTACAAAGGATATGAAAATCAGGAAACTCACTGTTAGAAAGTGTACTCTGGAAAGAGGACCAAGGGTGTGGCTGGATAACATTTTGCTAAAAATATTGGACATGTGACTCATGGAACCACTCCACCATCTCGGCAGAAACCAGAAATAGAGATGGGGTTACCCAGGAAAGATCTGTGGAGGACCCGTTCGTCTGTCGGCTGAAACCTTATCAATTATGCAGGAGACCAAGGTTTTGAGACTTTTATAGCAGTGGAAACATGGCAGCCTGGACTCCAAGGGACAGAGATGGAATGAAATAAAGGAAGGCCATGCGGCTTCCAAAATTCCACAGGCAGGAAACTGGCTGATGGAGGCACTCTGCTGCAGAAATGTTTTATCCATCTTGTAATTTTTTTGTTGAAAGCCAAACATAATGCATAAGGTAAAAGGAACTGAGGTAAATAGGCTCAGTTCTAAGGAGCAAGGGTGTGTTTCTTGTTGGCTGTAGCTGTAAATGTCAGAGGCTAAAATTTCCTCTAGTGTCCTTGTTTTTGCATCCCCTGTTGCCTTTAGTTTCCCTAGAGGTTGCGTCTTACATAAATTCTGGGCCTTGGAGTTCTTTCAGCTCTAATCCCTTGTTAATATATAGGAGCCCTAAGTGATGTGGCAGTAAGATGTGGGGACAGCAGGTAGTGGTCTACAAACCCATGATCAGTCTTTTCGTGAACCAGTGATCCCTAGGCTGTGCCCCTCACAAGTGCTTCTCAACTTTTTTTAATCTGAGATTGGAAGATTAGAGTGGGCTGGAAGGCAATATTTTCCTTCCCTTGGGTTGAGTATGCTCTGATAGTTGCTGACTGTAAGCCTTTGTTAAGGAGAACAGAACATTCCGTGTGCCTTTCAAAGTGGTTACTCTGCCCTCTCCTTGCCAGAAGCTCCAGCAGATTTTTCTCTGCTTTTCACCCAAGAACCTGATAGAGTTCCCGGAGGTAAAACCCATCAGAGTGTGGGAGCCCCTTAAGGCTAGGTCCCCAGCAGTTTTTCTCTCTTATGCTCACATGCCCCAGCTCCAGCCGTTAGTCAATTACCTTGTAAGTTTCCCTAGCAGTTGCCGGCTGCAGCAGCAGCAGCTTCTGTGCCAGGTAAGCTGTGACTCTGTATTTGCTTTTCCTTCTAATTTTTAGGGGAGTGGTTTGCCCCATGACCTCAGTTTTCTGAGGGATCTAAGAGTTGTTGATTTTCCAGTTCGTTCAGATTTTTTCTTGTTTTAAGAAAGGAAGTGATGATTTTGAAGCTGTTTACGTGCCAGAACAAAAATTTTCGTTGGTATGCTTAATAGCAATAATTATAGAAATAATTTATTAAAACAGCAAAGATATGAATGAATGAATGAATGAATGAATGCGTGTGGCAGTAATTCCTGAAGACAGAACCTCAGCCCTGCATATAACGTCCCTGGAGGGCTGGGCGCGGTGGCTCAATCCTGTAATCCCAGCACTTTGGGAGGCCAAGGCGGGTAGATCATGAGGTCAAGAGATCGATACCATCCTGGTCAACGTGGTGAAACCCCGTCTCTACTAAAAATACAAAAAATTAGCTGGGCATGGTGGCACGTGCCTGTAATCCCAGCTACTCAGGAGGCTGAGGCAGGAGAATTGCTTGAACCCAGGAGGCAGAGGTTGCGGTGAGCCGAGATCGCGCCATTGCACTCCAGCCTGGGTAACAAGAGCGAAACTCCGTCCCAAGGGAAAAAAAAAAAAAAAAGTCCCTGGATTAATTAAGCAAGCAAGCCAAAAAACAATGTCTTTTTTAGATAAGGGTTCTGAGTCTGTGGCCCAGGCTGGAGGGTACTGGCTCAATCTCGGCTCACCGCAGCCTCAACCTCCCAGATTCAGGCGATCCTCCATCTCAGCAGCCTCAACCTCCCAGATTCAGGCGATCCTCCATCTCAGCAGCTTCAACCTCCCGGGCTCCAGTGATCTTCTGGGCTTAGCCTCCCAAGCAGTTGGGAACCTGCCTGGCCCAGCTGGGTTCTCCTTTCCATGGGACGTGTGTCTTGTGTGCGTGCGTGTGCGTGTGTGTGCATGTGTGTGTGTGTGTGTGTGTGTGCTGGCACAGAGCCATTGTTGGAATTTGGTTTTCTGCTGGGGGAGTGGAGGCATGCAGAAAACCTCCACTTTCCCAGTGAGAAAACAGGATTCCTGCAACTGGTCCAAAGCAGCAGCTAGAGAGAAAGGTAAACACTTCCAGAGTGTTTGCTCCCCGTAGACTTCCTAGGACTTCCTATTTCCACCTCGCAGAGTTTGCTTACGGACTCAAGGCAGCCCCTGCCAAACCGGGCAGGTGCACTGGGGCGATGGGTACCAGTGAGGCCTGCCTTCTGCAGGGTTCCACAGCAACACATTTTGAATAATTTCAAAGTTATTGGGCATTTCACTATTTCTAACATTCACAACTATGATGCATATGGCATCTAATATACTCAGTAAGCTGTTGATGGTCAAAACAACTCGCTAATGCCGTGATGTAAATGGTCACTGCCAACAAAACACAGCGTTGGGATCCTGATCTCTCTGGGGCTGTTTCTCCAAGTTCAGATGAAGAGGAAATATCCAGTTTGGCCTGGGGCGTTCTAGTGGTGAGAAGCCAAAATTCTGGCGAACACTTTCAAGTTGAAAGAAAACGTATACACCCGCAAAAAAAAGGAAAAAGAATCACTCTTGTTCCCATACCGGGAGTCGAACCCGGGCCGCCTGGGTGAAAACCAGGAATCCTAACCGCTAGACCATATGGGAACTACGGGAGGGTGGTGCCACAATCTCTATATACGTGATATGCATCAGCTCCGCACCAGCCCCTGGCTGCCCCTGCTGCGCAGCACTGGGCTCCTGCTGTGCCTATGGAAGCCCTCGTGACTGCAGCCGCGCCAGACCCGCTGCCTGGACCCCTCCCGACTTAGCCTTGGTGGGACAAGCCGCCTTCCCCCCGCAGATAGAATCCACTTTCCTGACGGTCTCCCTGAGAGCTGCAGTCAGGGCAGAAGGTCAGGGCAGCGAGTCAAGGATGCTTTGCTGAAGATTTGCTGTCTTCATCAACCCCATTTACAGAGCCGGTGGCCTCGCCCTGACAGGAGCATGGCCACCTGAGAGCACAGCGCAAGCCAGGGGTGGGAGGTGCGTGCCCACCCTGGCGCCCACCCACCACCAGCAGCGAAGGGTGTGCTCCACGGGGTCGCACCTCCTCGGGGAAGAATTTGTGGCCCCAGCAAAATTGACTTATTTTTTTCCTTACTTTGGCTTCAGAATCTCACTAACTGACACCTCGTGGATAGCATCTTATGAAAGACAACCTTTGGTGAGGGTTGGAGGCAGATACGTTTTTCCTGCAGTCACGGGGGTGGGGGGAGTCCATTTGAGCTCCCCCATTAGTCTTTTCCCTGGCAACTCAACAGGGCCAATAAACGACCCCTCAACCCAATGACAAATGTGCCCTATGGGGATTATGTTAAAGGTTCACGATATGAAACAGTGTACTGGTGTACTGACAGTAAGGTCCACGAAACAGAATGAAAACCCCCAAATTACATTGGGTTTACATTGGGAATTAGCAACACTAAGATTAATTGACATACAGCATGTGGGTGGATGGTGGAAAAGCTGGATGGTACTCACTGGTCATTTCAACTGAAACCAGAGGTTCTTGAAAATGCTGGATGTGGGAATTAGAAAAGTTCCTTCTTAAAGTTACCTTTCTTGTTAAAAAATAAATGTGCCAGTAACTTTCCTGCTCCGGCCAGCAAGATGTTAAAAAAGGGTTAAGGTATGTCAGAAAATTATAAGAGAATATATGAAAGAGAGCAAGACAGAAGTAAAACTAAAGAAATAGTGTAAAGAGAAAAGAGGGAAACTTTTTCTTTTAGAAACTTGGGCAGAATAACTAAGCCAAGACATGTTAAAAAAAAAAAAGGGGGGGGAGGGGGTTAAAAAGGAGAATTATAAAGTAAAAGAGGAGGGAATTGTGGGAAGTAGAAAAGTTCCTTTTTAAAATGTCCTTTCTGTTAAGCTGTATCCTATGTAGGTGTTTAACATGCCATGCTTACAGGCTTGTAGTACATTCTATGTCTTTGTACTTTAACCAAGAGATCTGTGCTGGACGTGCTCACAGGCATGTCCCAGCTCCCCAGTGCTTTTACCTGTTTAGAAAAGTTTTATGTTGTTAGCCAATTGGGTTTTAGTTTAGATTGTGAGGTCTGGCTTCAGCCAATGGAGATCAGACACAGCAGTAAGGACGACCCCAAATGTGTAAGAAATAAATCTGTGTGTTCTCCTTTGTTTTTCGTATTCTCGTGGCACAATGGCTACCGGGAGTACCCTTCCTGCAGTCCAGGAAGTAAAAACTGCGTTACTGAAAGATCCCTTGTCTCAGTGCTAATTTTTCTTTGCGGCACTGAGCATCCATTTCCAACATCTATTTCCAACACTGGAGAATTCCCTTATTGCCTTATCAATTACAACCCCAAATTCAGAAATCATGTGACAGCTGGATACATTCAACTCTACATACATATACTGATCAAAAAACACAAGAGTTGGGCAGTGGTTAGCATGCTTTTACCATAGTTATTCATTAAGCTATTCAACTGTTTTGTGTAGTTTGATGTAGTATATTTTATTTCACAATAAAAAGTCAAAAAATTGTAAGTGAAAAGATAAACCGGAAAAAAAGATTTACATCTCATATACATGAACAAAGGATGAATTCCACCCCCCCAAACATAAACAACTCCTAGAAATTATTGCAAAGATCAACAACCCAGTAGAAAAATGAATGAAGTTCCCAGAATAGAAAACACAAGTAGCCCTTCAAAAAAATGAAGAGAGGCTATGGTAAGATGGAGGAAGAATTTTAAAAACTTAGGTCTCTTCCTCTAGTTTCCTTAAAAATCTAGGCCAGGTCATTTTCAGTTTCTGGCTTAGACCGGCCAAGGGCTGCCCATCTACTCAGGCGTTTGTATCTTTGTTGACTCAAGTCATACTGCCCTGATCATTGGCCGAGTATGGTTTTCTCCTCCAGGAAAGTCAGTTTGGAGGATGTAGTAAACATGAAGTAAACTTCCTGTCCTCCCCCACCTCTCTTCTCACAGTGTCCTATCATCCAGCCATGAACGCACAGCAGAGTGATCCAACAGGCAGTTCCAATTGTTGACTAATGTGTGCCTGCCCATGTGAGTGCATGGGAACCCAGGCCTCGGAATGGTTTCAAAGTAGTGGCTTTCAAAATTACTGTTTGCCTCTTCAAACTTCACACCTAAGGAAGATGGAAACATGCAAAGCAGGGGGACGGAGGGGGCATTAGCTGGCATGGGGTAGGGGCAAGAGCTATTTGTGAAGGGAGAAGGCCTGAGATCAAGCAGTCATGTCCAAGAAGAGCTGTGCTCGCTGCCCTGCCTCTGTGCGCGCTGCCCTGCCTCTGTGCCCGCACGTCAGGCAGCACCAGGCTCGAGCTGCTTCAGTTTCTTTTGGAGCCCCCGGATCTGGTTTCGACCCCAGTCGATGCGGTTCTGAAGGCTGGCTATGTCTGCAGCCAGCTGCAGGCCTGGAGGAAAGGAAAGAAGGTCACCATAGTATCTGTGGTATAACACATGACCCAGGACGATCTGGACATCCCAGGATACTGGAAAGGCTCCAGGCCTCTCTGACCCCACACTTGTCCAAAACATTCCAGGTACAGCCCTGCACTGGCTGCTCCAGAACCTCCGCAGCCTTACACCCCCTTCAGGTCTTTGCTAAAATGTTACCTCAGACTTCCTGGACCCACTATATCACTCACCAGGAACTAAAAATTCAGAGAGTAATAGTATCTCATACCCTCATTTCCTCTCTCTCCCCATTATTACAGCCCCTCGCTGCCCTCACCTGCTCTCCCTCCACTTCTTTTCTTTGCCCCAAGAGTGATCCACACTCTGGGTCCACCTCTGGGTGGCTTATGCCTGATGTCTCTACTGGAACAGCTGCTGCCCAGGCCTCCGGGCAGCCCTGTCTTCAGCCTCCTGTTCAACAGCAGGGCTGACCACTGCTCCAGGAAACACTCTCTCTTCTTGGCCTCCAGGATACCTGCCCCCTGGTGTTGCTCCTCAGTTTCCTTGACTGGCTCCTCCCCTCCTCTCCCTCACCTCCCATCCATACTCCCCAGGCCTCTTCTCATCTCATCCTATCTCAGCTTTAAATCAGTGTTTGTGTCAACATCTTTGAAATTTAAACAACAGTGCTATGCAGTGGACTCCCAAATCTCTCTCCAGCCCAGGCCTCTCCAAGACTCCAGATTTATGTGCCCAAGTGCCCAAACGCCCACTCAAACTCTCCAACAGGGCGTCGGTGGACACCACACAGACCACATCGACTCCTGCCTTCCGCCACGTCTTCAGCTGCCCACAGCAGGTGACGGTCGCTTCATTCTCCCAGGGGTTCTGGGGCAGAGACCAGTGGCTCTCCTGGACTCTCCTTTCCTTCCCTTACTTCCATCTTATCTGTCAGTAAATTCTGGGGCTTCTACTCTTAAAACCTGTGCAGGTTCCCACCACTTACCCTCTCCTCCAGTGACTCTACCTGCTTCTCACCCTGGCTGCTCCCTGACCCCTGCTTCCTCCCTCTGCTCTGTGTCCCCACTCAGCACCCAAGGATTCCTGTGACCCTGTGCATCCAGTTGCACCATCCTCTGCTCAGGGCCTCCCTGTGGCTCCCAAAGTCTTCATCAGGGCCTACATCACCTGACTCCACTCTAGCCCACCGGTCACAGCACACACCAGATCTATCTGGCTTCAAGGCTTTCATCCCAACTGGTCCCTCCGTCTAGAGCACTGCTCCCCAAAATCACCCCCAAAGCTTTTCCTTCACCTCCTCAGAGAGACCTCCCCTGTCCCAGTCCATTCTGTGTTTTTCATAACAATTTTCACAGCCTGATTCACGTTAAGGGTCTACTTAACTTATTTGCACATTGCCTTTCTCTGCTCCTAAACATTACATGGAAGGTGTTTGTCTCTTTTGTTCCTTGCTCTATCCCCAGCAGTTAGCATGAACCTGAATGCGGCCAACAGCCAGTAAATGCTTTTTGGAAAAAAAAACAATGGGTATACAACAGAAATTTGCAATGGAAAAAAAACTTGCAAAGCCTTTCAGAGACTAACCCCAGCCATGGCAGCAGTGTGCAAGTGTTTCCTGGGGATAGAGGGTCTGAATTTAGCCCAGGGCCACACAGCCAAATGGCAGGGTACACTCACCATCCCGGAAACTTGCTTGAGCCTGGCGTAGACTGTGAGGAACCAGGATTCCAAACCAGTTCAGGGGGTCCTGAGGGGCCTCAGAAGACTGTGGCTCTGGGGTCTTAGCAGGGCCCTTGCGCCTGCGCAGAGCTGAGGAAAGAAAGGCTGGAGGAAGCTGGGATGTTACTCCCTGCCTTTATCATCTTGGTGACAATGCTGAGCTTGATCTGAGCTCACGGTTCTAGATTCCGGGAAACAGCTTACCACAAAGCACGGCCTGTGATTCAGATGAGACTGTCCACTCTCTCCCGTGACTCCTGTGAGACCCACGGATGACCCTGCTTGCCTGTGACAAGGCCACACACTGACCTTACCCACTGTACCTGAACATGCTGATAGGCCAGTCACAGACTCTCCAACTCCCCGTTCTTTGTCTCACGAATGATTAACTGGGATGAGAAGTTTGTCCCTCTGAAACTAGTTAGGCACACAGACGAATATTATCTGTTCAGCTGAGATTTCCGTGACTGTAAAACTATCCCCAATGTAAAGTAACTCAACTTCTCTAATTCTCCCTATAAAAGTCTAAGGCAAAACCACCCTACAGGAACATTCTGCTCTTCATCTCTGGGGTGCTCTCTTCTACGCAAAAACCTAACCAAAACCATCACCTCAATTATTTGCATTTTGCCTTTGACACTGGGAAGGGGGTCTGCAGAAGGAGGTTGGGGCTCACCTGCTTCGCCAGGCCCCACCTCCTCTGGGGTGTGGACGCCAGCTCTCACCACCTTGAACTTCTGGAGTCCCTCCTGGGCCTCGCTGAAGGACAAGAAGGGAGGATGGAACTCTGGCACGCCGGGCCTGGAGCGAGCCCGCCCACGCAGTCCAGCGTGTAAAATTCCTCACCTGGTGTGGAGGCAGACCTGGGGCTCCATGTGGGAAGCATACTGCAGGGGCCCCACCGACTTGGCGCCCATAGCGTAGCGAGCCTTGGCCAGTGAGAGCCAGCCCTGCAGGGAGAGGAGAGCGGTGAGACAGTTTACCGCCGTGTGCCCTCCTGCCCGCCCCAGCCGCCTACCTCCTCCACCCGGGTGTTCAACACCGCTCGCTTCCCCTCCAGCTCCTCCAGGTCCCCAAGCAGCTGCAGGAGCAGTGAGTCTAGCTCCGCTCGCAGGTCAGGCGCCGCCATGGCGACACATTCGGGTCTGGAGCCACCTTCTTCCTAGTCGCCCAATCACCGCCCCCAGTTTGTCAGGACAGCCAATTGGCACACGAGATCTTCTCTCAAGGGGCGTTCCCAGCCGGGGACCCCGACGCCGGCCGCGCCGACGCGTCTCGGTCTGCTCCTTTAAGGGCAAACGGCCTTAGAGAAGCATTAGGGGCGCAACCGATCAACGGGTTTCTCCAATTAGCCTCCAAGTGGATCAGCCAGCTGGGCTGTTGCCTAGGGTGACAGGTGGTTCTGAGTCGCTTCCGGAAGCTGCGGAATCTCAGAAGTCGGGCTACTGCTGTGGCGGTGGAAGATAGGCGAAGCTGTACCGCAGCCATTTTGGTTAAGGGAAGAGTAGTTTTAAAGTTAACTTGGGAAGGAGCCGGCAAGCAACCTCCAGATCAGTCGGTGTGCCGTTTTTACAGTTAATGAACTGTTTCGAGCTGCCAATTATGATTATTTTAGCGGTTCAGCATCTCAGAACTGCATTCTGCACGGGGGTGGTGGTGTAGCTGCAGGCGGACATCTTTATTAGCGGCAGTCCTAAGCCACGTGACAACATCCTGTATCCAGTCTATTGGTTGTCAGAGAGCACGCGCTGCGGAATGGCCAATCGCCTTGCGACGCTTCCCCCAACCCGCCCCGCGCTGTCGCCATCTTAACATAGGGCATTCGCGACAGCTGCAGGCACCAGTGACGTGTCTAAGGGACTTTCTTGGTTGAGGGCGGAACCCACAGATTTTCCCTGACCCACGTGGAAGCGGCGCTCAAGATGGTAAGAGGGTGTTTGAGCTCCTGTTTCGGAGGTCCAAGGCGCACGAAGTGCTGGGGGTGTGGCCCTGGGGCCGCGGGGCTCGGGGCTTCCAGGGGATCCCGGGGCTCGGGAGCGAGTGGTGACCTGGCCCGCTGTTTTCATAGCTGCGCCGCGAGGCCCGCCTGCGCCGCGAGTACCTGTACCGCAAGGCCCGCGAGGAGGCGCAGCGCTCGGCCCAGGAGAAGAAGGAGCGGCTGCGGCGCGCGCTCGAAGGTAGGGCGGTCGCCCAGCGGGCGTCTGCGCGGTAAAACGCCCGCAAGCGTTTGTGTTCGGATAGCCGAGGGTTTTTCCAAAGGCTTGCCGGCCGTTTTCCTTGCCCGTCGGGTTCTCCTGTTGGTTTTGAGAATGTTCCTTCCGTGTGATGGTGCTAATTACTTGTCATTGACGCTGCGGTCCCCGGGTTTTGCAGCTTGCCCACTGCGTACAGTGTGTCAAGTTTTTCCCAAGTTTTAAAGACTTTACCTTGTTCCATAGAAATTCTAGAGACTATCTGGATAGCGCTGGTGCTGCAGACTGTGCTGCCCATCCTCCCTGCAGGAGTTCGTTCGGGCGTCGTAGAGAACAGTGCTGGCCCGGAGTGCACGCCTGGAGAGCTGTCCTCTGCGGTGGGCAGTCTGCGGCTCAGGGCCCGCTGAAGCCGTGCCCTCGAAAAAGTATGGGCATCGTGACCAGCCGTTTTGCTGTCTGAGAGCTTAAAGGCTTCTGGTCCACCTTCATACATACAGAACAGCCTGTATTTCTTTTAAAAAGTAATTTTTAAGGCCGGGCTCAGTGGCTCACGCCTGTAATCCCAGCACTTAGGATCAGTTGAGTCGAGGAGTTCGAGACTAGCCTGGCCAACATGGCAAAACCCTGTCTCTACAAAAATTAACCGGTATAGTGGCGCATGCCTGTAATCCCATCTACTTGGGAGGCTGAGGCAGGAGAATCACTTGAACCTGGGAGGCAGAGGTTGCAGTGAACTTAGATTGCCGCTACTGCACTCCAGCCTGGGCAACAGAGTTAGACTCTTCCTCATAAAAAAGAAAAAGAAAAGTAATTTTTAGGTTTTTGTCTGATAATTAAAACAATATAATATGTTAACAAAGTCCTCAAGTCATCAGACTCAAGAAAATGAAGTCCCAGCACAAGAGCAGAAAATCAAACACCGCATGTTCTCACTCGTAGGCGGGTATTGAGCAATGAGAACACATGGACACAGGGAGGGGAGTACTACACACTGGGGTCTGTTGGGGGGAAATAGGGGAGGGACATAGCGGGGTGGGGAGTTGGGGAGAGAGAGCATGGGGAGAAACGCCAGATATAGGTGATGGAGAGGAAGGCAGCAAATCACACTGCCACGTGTATACCTGTGCAACAATCTTGCATGTCCTTCACATGTACCCCAAAACCTAAAATGCAATTAAAAAAAATTAAAAAGAAATGAAGTCCCAGTAACCACTGTTTATGGGTTGGCCAGCAGACAGAAAATTTTGTCACCTCTATCCCTGCTGTATCCTAGCCCAGAAAAGACTGAGGTATTTTTACTTGAAGAGTGTATGGGCTTGTAAGCTGCAGTGTATTGTATGAACTGAGGGCTCCGTGCTTGTGACCCACTCAACCCTTCTCTCTTCCCCCTGCAGAAAACCGCCTGATTCCCACTGAGTTACGCCGGGAAGCTCTGGCCTTACAGGGGTCCCTGGAGTTTGATGATGCTGGCGGTGAAGGTAACTATACAGGGTAGCCCTCTCCAACACTGAGCAAGCTGGTCTCCACTCCTTCCTCAGACACGCTGGGCGCTTTCCCATTGGAGGAAACTGCTCCTGGAATTGTCCCCCATGCCCTGTGTCTGCACAGATGGCATCGCAGGGCTCTCCCTGACTGTGCCCTGTCCCACTTACATGGCACACATGGGAGTGCCCCACTGACTCCCCGCCTTGTTTCTTAATTACCTCCCTCACTTCAGTGTCTGCAGAGCAAGACAGTGTCCCTCACACATCATTGGTGCCCATACGTTTAATTCACTGCATTATTCAGGAAACAAGAAAGGAATTCTAAACATTATAGATACTTGTTATGAGGGAAAGGAGTTTGTCACCATTGGCCTTAGTGGTGTGTGAACTTCGTTATCTCATACAGTAGCTGCTAGCCCCGTGTGACTAACATAGCTTAAGTGAACTACAATTAAACAAAAGATTCTGTTCCTCCGTTGTACTTGTGCTTGGCAGCCAGAGTAGTTGGAGGCCGCCCTCTTGCCCAGCGTGGGTGTGGAGTATTCCTATTGTTGAAGGCTTCATCAGACAGCACCATCCAGGCGGTCTTGACTGCCCCCAAGTTAGCATTTCACTCCCAAGCCTGTCATATTCTTGCCCCTCCCTCGTGGTCCTGACAGGTGTGACCAGCCACATGGATGATGAATACCGATGGGCAGGAGTCGAGGATCCCAAAGTCATGATCACTACCTCCCGAGACCCCAGTTCCCGCCTCAAGATGTTTGCAAAGGTACTGTTGGGCAGGGAGTGAGGGGGGGATACCCAGGACACAGTTTCTGAGTGCCCACTACCATCCATGTCCAGGAGCTGAAGCTCGTGTTCCCGGGAGCCCAGCGAATGAACCGAGGTCGACATGAAGTGGGGGCGCTGGTGCGAGCCTGCAAAGCCAACGGTGTGACCGACCTGCTGGTCGTCCACGAGCATCGAGGCACACCTGGTGAGGCCGGAGGGAGGGAGTGGGGATGGGAGAGGGAGCGGTCTGAGGGTAGACAGGGACTCTGATAGCCACCTTTCCCCGCCAGTGGGGCTCATCGTCAGCCACCTGCCCTTTGGCCCTACTGCCTACTTCACGCTGTGCAACGTGGTCATGCGGCATGACATCCCAGACCTGGGCACCATGTCGGAGGCCAAGCCCCACCTCATCACACATGGCTTCTCCTCCCGCCTGGGCAAGCGGGTAAGTCTGGGGGCCTTTGGGCCAGGGCTGTGGGCCAGGCCAGGCATTTGCTACTCCCTTTCCCACTCTTTCCTTGTGGTCCAGGTCTCTGACATCCTCCGATACCTATTTCCTGTGCCCAAAGACGACAGCCACCGGGTCATCACCTTTGCAAACCAGGACGACTACATATCATTCCGGTAGGTCCACAGGCCATGCCCCAGGTGTCCCCACCCTGTGTACCCTGTGCTGCTTGCCATTGACCCACAGCTGTTCCCTCCCAGGCACCATGTGTACAAGAAGACAGACCACCGCAACGTGGAGCTCACTGAGGTCGGGCCCCGCTTTGAGCTGAAGTGTGAGTTTGAGGCTGAATCCCATCTCTGGGGCTGGGAGGCGAGGCTGGCTTTGCCGGGGCTGATGACATCCCTGCCTGCAGTGTACATGATCCGCCTGGGCACGCTGGAGCAGGAGGCCACCGCAGACGTGGAGTGGCGCTGGCACCCTTACACCAATACCGCACGCAAGAGGGTCTTCCTGAGCACCGACTGAGCCCACTCACCGGTTAGTCAGGACAGGGACTCTCGCAGACAGACTCGCCGGAGGGGCTCACCAACAGGCCCACTGAGCTGGGACGTGGAACTGTGGCGGGTGAAGAGGTGTGAATAAACCTTCTGTGTCATGTCGCCCCGCCTCCCTCTGAGTGGTTGGGCCAGGGCTTCAGGGTAAAGCCCATGGGGTCCCTTTGGATGGGGACCTGATGGCTGTGGGACGTTCTCCGGCCTGGAGTCGATGTTGGGGTTAACCTGGTCAGAGATTTGATGCTAATGTCCCCTCAGAAGTCAAGGTCATGTGAGCACCTCAGCAGGCAGGTGCAGGTAGCAGGGCCAGCCTGTGTCACCAGCAGCACACCAAGTTAACTCACTGAGTGGGAGCCGCCGGTTTGCCAGCATGGGGCACAGGCCACACACAGTGCTCAACAGGATGGCTCCCTGCCCCTGAAGGGGACATGGTGATGCTGAGGGACTGCCCACTGTGCCTCCAGCAACCCTGCAAGGGGTGGTTATTCAAAGTCACACCAGAGGGCCAGCGTAGCCCAGAGTCTCCCGCTGGCCCCTGTTCTCTGCATGTACTCATGGGCCGTGGTCTTCTACAGAGTGGGTGTTGAGGCCCTGCAGGATGCACTGGAGTTTCCAGGGAGGGAGTGATGACAACCAGAAAGGGATCCGCTGCACCAAGCAGGGAGAGGCCTGTGAAGAAGAAAGGTGGGGCAGGGTGCGGTGCAGGGACAGGGCGGTGGCCTCTGCACGCATGTTCTGGGCTGAGCCGACGTGTGTGGCAGCAGAGGCCACCTGCATGACCCACGCAGAGGTTCCTGAGGTGGACAGTGTTCATGAGGTCCAGAACAGGAGCGGCCCAGCAAGAGAGGCAGGCAGGGAACCTCTAGGGCATGGTGTTCCAGGAGGGCTACAATTCGGACTTCGAAGAGCCTTTGTGTGACTTGTCCCCACTCCCATGAATCCACTTCCTTCTGCAGGGCCACTCACCTTGTCGTCTCACTCCACCTGCAACAAATGTGCCATTAGGTTTTCTGTGAATTGTGAACATTTCAAGATACATACAAAAGTAGAATCATGTGTCCTGTGTGTGTTTCCTGTGGCTGCAATGAGTTAACCCCGGACTGTATGGCTTAAACAACAAAAAATGATTCTCAGTTCTGGAGGCCAAAGTCCATGAGCTAGTTGCGGGTTCGATCCCACATTGTGGACTTTTGTCTTCACCTGCTGCCTCCTCTTCCATCCACCAGATCACCTCTGTGTGTCTCCTAACAGACTCTTCTCACTGGATGTAGGGCCGTGGGATGATCCAGGATGAACTCTATTTCAAGATTCTGAACTTGATTACCTCTGCAAAGACCCTTTTTTCAAATGTCACATTCACAGGCTCCAAGAGTTAGTGTGGATGACATATCTCTTGAGGGGGCCATTTGCCTCACCACCTATCTGCATAACCACCTTCAGTGGCCGTATGTGATGTATACCCGTTAGTGACTCAGCCACCAACTCAGTCATCACGTCGACAGATCGCAAAGAGAAAGGGTGAGTACCATCCAATAGGATACCTGGAGAAAGAGAGCCTATTTACGTCACTTGTATTGCAGCATATTGTTAGAATTGTTCTACTCTATTACTGTTCATCTCTTCCTGTGCCTCATTTATAAATTAAACTTTATCATAGGTATTTGTGTACCAAAAAAGCTATATAGGGATTGCCACTATCCACAGAGGGTCTTGGAACTTATCCCCTATGGATGAGGAGGGACTGTGAATATTGTTGCGTGGTATTATGGCTTTACTGTGGTTTACTTTAGAAAATCTTACTTTTTTAGAGACATATGCTGAAGTATTTGGGCGTGAAATATCAGCTTGGTACTTGCTTGAAAATGCTTCAGCAGATGAGGGGAAAGTAGCCGACGCAAAATACTGTCAGACTTAGGTGACTCATACAGGAAGTTTGTTGCTATCCCTATGTGTATTTTAGAGTTTTCATAATAGGGAATTAAAAGGAGAAAATTAAGCATTTAATTTTTAATTTGATATTTAATATTTTTATTTCAAATTGTTTAAAATACTCAAATAAGAAGTTCCCAGTTGAGACCTGCCGGCCGTAATGGTGATTGGAAGCCACTGACTGGTGAGCCAAGGGAGGATGGAGTGTGTTCCACCTCTGCCTATTTGAAAGTTTGTTGTTACTTAAACCCAAAAAAAATGAAAATTAAAGCACAGCACGAAGTGTGTTTTGGACATATCTCTGGCCCACTAAACTGGCTGCAGTCAACTGTCCGGTGTTCTTTCCTAAGGTATATTCCTAGAAGTGGAATTTCTGATCCAAAGAGATGCACACATGTAAGCCTTTTGAACTACCAGAAAGTTTTCCGCATGAGACTGTTGTTACCTGTCTCTAATTGGCAAGGATGAAAAGGTTTGAATAAGGTCGGTAAAGATACAGAGATGAGCTTGTAATAGGTGCAGAACTTTAGAGGGAGTTTTTGAGTAGCCCTAAAAGTAAACTAGTCCTTGATTCAGGAGACAGACTTCTAGGAATGCCCAAGGGGCACACTCTCGGGGGTACAGGGGTGACCTTTGTTTGTAGCAGCAAAAAAGAAACATCCTAGATGCCCATCGGCAGGGCTGCAACTGCAAAAATTCGGGTGTACCACAGAGCCAGGCACTGCAGCTGCTGACATAGCCTTTTCTAAAACATGGAAAAAGCTGTGCATATTGTACACCACTTGGTGAGTTTGGAAATAAGTATACACTCCTGAAACCACCACAATCTGCCATAAACATCCATCACCTCCACAATTTCCTCCTGCCTGTTATGATGATGAGGATGATCATTCTGTGTTGTTTTGTGATAAGAACACTTCACATAGAATCTATCCTCAGCAAAGCTTAAGTACAGCTGACAGTAACTATAGTAGACACTGTGTTGTACAGTAGGTCTCCAGGATGGACTTACTTCATATGGCAGACTATCACCAGTATCTCCCCATATTCCTCTCCCTAGCACCTGGCAACCACCATTCTACTCAGCTTCTAGGAGTGTGACTATTTTTGATTCCTCTTATAAGTGGCATCACGTGGTATTTGTCCTTCTGTGTCTGGCTTATTTCTGCTAACATAATGTCTTCCGGGTTCCTCCATGTTCTTGCAAATGACAGGATTTCTTTCTTTGTAAAAAAAAATACATATGCCACATTTTCATTTACATATGCCATCCATCCATCAGCAGACACAGAGATTGTTTTCATAGTTTGGCAGTTGTGGAAAATGCTGTGGCAAACATGGGAGTATAGCTATCTCTTCAGGATAATGATCTCATCTCCTTTTTTTTTTTTTTTTTTGAGACAGAGTCTCACTCTGTGTTGCCAGGCGCTGGGCTGGAGTGCAGTGGCACAATCTCGGCTCACTGCCACCTCCGCCTCCGGGTTCAAGCAGTTCTCCTGCCTCAGCCTCCCAAGTAGCTGGGACTACAGGCACATACCACCACGCCCAGCTAATTTTTGTATTTTTAGTAGAGACGGGGTTTCACCATGTTGGCCAGGATGGTCTCGATGTCTTGACCTCGTCATCCGCCTGCCTCAGCCTCCCAAAGTGCTGGGATTACAGGCGTGAACCACCGCGCCCGGCCTCATCTCCTTTTTATATGTATTCCCAGAGTGGGATTGCTGCATCAAATGGTAGTTCTATTGTTAACTTTTTGAGGAACTAACATACTGTTTTCCATAAAGGCTGTGCTAATTTCCATTCCCACCAACAGTTCGCTAGGCTTCCCTTTTCTCCGTAGCCTTGCCAACATTTGTTACCTTCTGTTTTTAGTAATAGCCTTCCTGCCAGGTAGGAGGTGATTGCGGTTTTGATTTGCATTTCCCTAACAGCGATATTGAGCATGTTTGCATACACTGGGTCATTTGTTCTTTGTTGTTGACTTGAGTCCCTTATATATTTTGGTTAACTGCTCTGGCTTGAATGTTTGTGTTCCCCCAAAATTCATATATTGAAATCTCATTCCTAAGGTCGACAGTTGGAAATGATTAGGTCATGAGGACTCTGCCCTTGTGCATAGATTTAGTGCCCTTATAAAAGAGGCCCGAGGGAGCTCTTTTGCCCCTCCTGCCATGTGAGGACACAGCTAGAGGCTGCCGTCTGTGAACCAGGAAGCCTCCGTCCCCAGACACGAAACCTGCTTGGGCCGCCATCTTGGTCTTCCCAGCCTCCAGAGCTGTGAGAAATAAATGGCTGTTGTTTAAGCTACCCAGTCTGGTATTTTGTTACAGCAGCCCAAACTGAGACAGATAGTAACCCTTTGTCAGATATACGGTTTGCAAACAGTTTTTCCCATTCTGTAGATGCAGCCTTTGAGAAGCTCCTTAAGATAGATGTTAAATAAAAAGTAGCAGGCCAAGGCGGGCGGATCACGAGGTCAAGACATCGAGACCATCCTGGCCAACATGGTGAAATCCCGTCTCTACTAAAAATACAAATAGCTGGGCGTGGTGGTGCGTGCCTGTAGTCCCAGCTACTCGGGAGGCTAAGGCGGAAGAATCGCTTGAACCCAGGAGGCGGAGGTTGCAGTGAGCTGAGATTGCACCACTGCACTCCAGCCTGGTGACAGAGCAAGCCTCCGTCTCAAAAAAAAAAAAAAAAAAAAAAAAAAAAAAGCATGGTGAAAAAAAAAAAAAAAAAAAAAAAAAAAAGCATGGTGTGAAACGCTATGTGTAATGCGCTGTCAGTGTGCAGAAGAGGCAGGGAGGGCCCTGTGCTTGGGTGTATGTGCCGCATCATCCCCGGAAGGCTGGACGCCTTGCTGGTGCACTGGGCACCCAGGGAGGAGGGAGGTTCTTTACTGTGTTAGTGGGTGAACATTTTATCCACTTCTTGACCATGGAGAACTGCCCTCTGAGATCTATGCCCATTTTTCTTTGGGGTGCAGGTGGACACTTGGAAGGCATTCTCATGTTAAAAAAGCATATAAAAGGCCTGGTGCAGTGGCTCACACCTGTAATCCCATCACTTTGGGAGGTCAAGGCAGGAGTATCACTTGAGGCCAGGATCAGCCTGGACAATATAGGGAGATCTCATCTCTACAAAAAATAAAACACACACACAAGTGCACCTAGTGAAAAGTAAACCATCATCCTCCTTCCACCCCAAACAATCCACCCCTACTCCTACTCTCCAGAGGTCATTAGTACTGACTTTTTAAAGAAGCTGGCCCGATATTTTTTATTCATGGTATCCATAAATTTGTTGACTGTTATATTTTAACCTGAAAGGGATCATGTTGTGCACACCACTCTGAACCTTGTATCTTACCTTTTTTTTTTTTTGAGACAGAGACTTGCTTTGTCACCAGGCGCCAGGCTGGAGCGCAGTGGCACGATCTTGGCTCACTGCAACTTCCGCCTCCCGGGTTCAAGCAATTTTCCTGCCTCAGCCTCCCAAGCAGCTGGGACTACAGGTGCCCGCCACCACGCCCAGCTAATTTTTGTATTTTTTTTTTAGTAGAGACGGGGTTTCACCATGTTGGCCAGGATGGTCTCGATTTCTTGACCTCGTGATCCCACCCACCTCGGCCTCCCAAAGTGCTGGGATTACAGGCGTGAGCCACCACAAGCGGCTGCATCTTACCTTTTAATGACAACGGGATACCACAGGTCACCAAGGCTATATAGTACACATGGATATGCTTCCTTCCTTGTGGCTGCATTGTTGGGTGGCTTCCTGTTTTTACACAAATACTGCTTCGAGGGCATCACTGAACATACTTCAGTGCATATTTATGCAAGTGTATCTGATGGATAGATTCCTACAAGTGGCATTCTGCCTTTAAAATGATAGAGGCTGGACACAGCGGCTCATGCCTGTAGTCCAGTATTTTGGGAGGCCAAGGCAGGCAGATCACCTGAGGTCAGGAGTTCAAGACCAGCCTGGCCAACATGGTAAAACCCCATCTCTACTAAAAGTACAAAAAAATTGGCTAGGCACGTTGGTAGGCGCCTTTAATCCCAGCTACTCCGGAGGCTGAGGCAGGGGAATGGCTTGAACCCCGGGAGGT
>NW_016107950.1:697399-710013 GCF_001604975.1 Cebus imitator | reverse complement strand
TGATGAGGAACTGTGATCCCCTGTAGAGGGAGAGGCATTCTGATTTTGGGTATTCTCAGCCTTTTTAGGCTGGTTTCTTCCCTTCGTTATAAATTTATCCATCTGTGGTCTTTATAATTACCGTCTTTATAGTTGGGTTTCTGAAAAGACGTCCAACTTGTTGATTCCCGGCGCTAAAATCTGAGCAACCCACTGCGCTGGCCAAAACAGCGGCTTTAAGATTGATGGTGCTTTTCTGACTCTGCACCAAGAACCACCGCACCAAGGCAGTGGCAAAACCACCTCGCCGGCCTCAAAAGTCTCATCATCCAAGATGGCTGATCACTAGCAGCTCGGGATTGTAGCTCCCACCAAAAGCACAGAGAACGAGAGGACGCCACACTTTCAGATCAATTTTTGTTGCTCACGCACCAGGAGATTCCCAGCAGAGGAGCCCCAGTGTGTATGTATTTTCTATGACCGGTCTACTCTCTTTACAGATGCAGTAGTTCACCTCTAGATTGATTGTTTTAAATCTTGTTAGCTGTGGACAATTTGAAACATAGAAGAGCAGAGAAGATGGTATAGTGAGTCCCTGAGCTGGTTTTGATGTGAGCCAGTCTTAGCCCATCCACTCCCTGTGTCTACTCCACCAGTTTATTTTGAAGTAGACCTCAAATATCACAGCATTTCATCCATAAGTATTTCCATGTATATCTGTAAAAGATAAGGACTCAACAAAGAAATACCATTATTGCACTTAAAATTATCAACGATTATTCCTTTATATCATCAGATATTCAATTAATGTTCAGCTTGCCTTGATTAGAGTGTGTTTGTTTCAACTAAGATTGACATTAGGTCCGTTCACTGCAAATGATTGACAAGTCTCTTAAGTCTTTTTTAAACAGCTTTATGAGATAGTCCCATATCACAAAATTCACCAACTTAAAAAGTATAGGATTCAATGATTTTTTTTTTTCATTTTTTCTTCTTTCCTGGCAACTTTCATTTAAGATTCAATGATTTTTAAAAAATCATAGTCACAGTGGCTGTGTAACCATCACCACAATCTAATTTTAGAACTTTTTTTGTCCCCCCTGGAAAGAAACCCCATAGCCATTAGCTGTCACTCCAATCCCCTTCCTCCTACCAGGCCCCCAGCCCCTGGCAACCACTAATCTACTTTTGGTCTGATTCTGCTGAGACATTAGAACAGAAATAAAAAGTTCATACTTTTGGTTTCTATAGATTTGCTGTGTCTGAACATTTTGTGTAAATGGAATAATATGTCTTTTCTAACTGGCTTCTTCAACTCACCGTAATGTTTTCTAAGCTTATTTATGGTGTAGCTTATGTCAGTACTTCATTTCTTTTTATTGCCAAATAATATTTCGTGTATGTCCCTATACATGTTCCTGTACATGGGATATTATTATATACCATATTATATCCATCGGTTGATGAAATTTAGGTTGTTTGCCACTTTGGGGCCATTGCAAACAATGCAGCTATGAGCATTTGTGTATTAAGTCTTGAGTCTCTTTATAAGATTATCTGTTTCTTTGCAATTTACGCAGTTAGGAAACTGGTGTGTCTTAATAGACCTTTCACAGTCTGGATGTTGCTGATCTTAACACTGTGGTGTCATTTAACATTTTTGTGTGCTGTTGTGTTTCCTCTCAATTAATATTGAAATCTAAAGGCTCAATCAGATATACATTCAAATTTTTTTAGCAGGAATACTTGACGAGGGTGTTACGTTCCTTCATTAGGAGTCTCGGTGCCTGTCTGGGAGTTGTTTTTATGATGTCAGTAGGCAGTATTATTGCTTAGCTCCATTCATTTTTGAGGGGTGCAAACTAGGTGCCTGTTTCTCAAGAAATTAATATGGAAGTTTTTCACATTATAGTTTCAAATTCATTAAAATGGTGTGTGTAAGTACTTAGTGTATTTTTTTTTCTTTTTTTTTGAGATGGAGTCTCCCTCTGTCACCTAGGCTAGAGTGCAGTGGCGCGATCTCGGCTCACTGCAACCTCTGCCTCCCGGGTTCAAGCCATTCTCCTGCCTCAGCCTCCCGAGTAGCCGGGACAACGGGCGTGCACCACTATGGCCAGCTAATTTTTGTATTTTTAATAGTGACGGGGTTTCACTATGCTGTCCAGGATGGTCTTGATTTCTTGATTTCATGATCCTCCCACCTTAGCCTCCCAAAGTGCTGGGATTACTGCTGTGAGTCCCCACACCCCGCCTACTTAGTGTATTTTAACTAGCTACCTTATTAAATTTTCTTGTAATTCCTTACAGTTTTTCATAAAAGTTTCTAAAACTTTGTAGCTGGTTATGGCATAAGCCAATCAGCATTTCTGATGGGCTCCCCCCTCCTCCTTTCTCCTTGCCACCTTGCATTGCCTAGGACTTCTGAACATCCTGGTCAGCAGTGAGGGTGCCCCTTGTTACAGGACTCCTTCCAGAGGTGTTTACGCACACTCATTTCTCTCTGGTGTTATAATTGAGGGGCAGAAGCTGATGCAGATGGATCCATGCATCCCTTTGGTTGTCCTGGGAACTGCACTCAGCCATGATACATGGGCTGTGCAATCAGGGCCCGCAGACAGCTCTCATCCGTGCAGGACCCCAGCCAGCATCTGCTGACAAGAACATGGCCAGTTGGTCTTTTCTAAGCAAAGCACCGCATACAGAGGAAGTGTGCTGAGGCTGGGCTGGCATCAGGTGTAGAAACTGCCAGCTGCGTAGGCAGCAGCCTGACCAGGCCTGTCAGTCACAGAAGTCCCTGAATGCTGTTGCTGTTGGAGCACTTGTCTGCCTGAGTTTACTTCCTCCAGGGGCACAACAGGGGCCCCTGGGCAATGCAGGTACCCAGGCTCTGCCCTGGAGAGGTGGGGGAAAAGTTGGTATAAGCATTTTAAAAATGGGGAAGAGGGCTTCCCCTCTATAACTAATGGTTTTCCCTGCTTTCTGAAGCAGAATTGCAGGGCAGTCCTGAGGGCAGCAGGTCAGCCTCCACAAAGAGCTGGGGATTGTGGGGTTTGGTGGGAGGGCTGAGAAGGGGAAGGGTGGCTTTCTCCTTGGCCTGTGTTTCCCTAGCTCTGAGCTGCTGACCCTTTCCCAGGGAGGGACCAGGAGGAGTCTTTGATTCAGAACACTGAAACCTGGCACACCTGAGGAGAGTTAAATGAGACAGGAACAAAGGTGTCCCAGAGGCCTTACAGCTCTCAGGGACGGGAGGGGGATGCCACCACAAGCTTCCTCTTGCACTGAAGAGGGTGCCTTTTTCCTGTTCGCTAAATGCCAGACTTGCCGATAAGCCAACAGTACAGCTCACCCAGCTTGAAGGGCTGTTCTATCTACATGCTTTATGTACAATGATTTCCTTAAATTCTCACAATAAAGCAACAAGAAGAGAGACTATTATTGTTCCCATCCCACAGAGGAGGGAATTGAGATACAGAGAAATTAAGTGACTCGCCGAAGGTCACACTGAGTCATGGTGCCAGAATTCTAACTGAAACATTTTGGGTCCAGTCTTCTGCCCTTTTTTAACTAAGCAAAAAAGGAAGCTGGAGAAGAACCGTACCCTGGCGATGCCAGCAGTCTCCACGGAGTTTCCCGGAAGCCTCCAGGAGGAAGGGTTGTCTGCCAGAGGTCTCCACTGTCGTTTCTTTTCCCCTCTGCAGCCTCAGCGCAGGCTGAACTCACAGCCTTGTTCGTGCGTCCCTGTGCATCTTCCGGCACCTCGTCCCGTCGGCTCTGTGGAGCAGCCTGTGTGGCCACACTGACTGGTGGGCAGGTGACAGACCGGCATGTGGCGCGTGGGCTTTGGCATGCTTGAGGGCTCTGTACCAGTGCCAGCTGCTCCCACTGTGCGAAACTGCTGCTGGCAGGGCAAACAGGAGGGCCACCAGCAGCAGCGACCCTCGTTGCAAGAACACAGCTGGCAGTCCTCCGGGAGAGGAGAGCTGGGGTGGGCCAGAGCCTCTGGAGGTTGTGGGGTCTTCCCATCCCCCACACCCAGCCTGAGCCGAACAGAGGGCAAGCTAAGAATCTGGATGTTTGGAGAGACATGAGGGACGGTCAGATGTCAGGAGGGCAGGGGGGTTAAACAACAAGGAGGGGTGCCAGGCATGGTGGTTCACACCTGTAATCCCAGCACTTGGGAGGCCGAGGCTGGTGGATCACCTGAGGTCAGAAGTTCAAGACCAGCCTAGCCAACATGGTGAAACCCCGTCTCTACTAAAAATATAAAAATTAGCCAGGTGTGGTGGCAGGCGCCTGTACTCCCAGCTACTTGGAAGGCTGAGGCAGAAGAATGGCTTGAACTTGGAAGGCGGAGGTTGCAGTGATCCAAGATGCCCATTTACCCCCTCACTGCTGTCAAAGGCCAGGTACCACCCAGTCTTCGGTGGCCATTGACCTCCAGTGACATCCATGACCACCACCATTGCCCTCCAGCCTGGGGGACAAGAGCAAGACTTCATCTCAAAACAACAAGGGGGGTGCTTGGAGTGAAGGTGAACATGAGAGCAGAAAGACACTTAAGGCAGCTGGAAGTAAAAATGACAGACCACAGCCTCGGCCACTTAATGTTCACAGGTCACAAGGCAGCATCTGGCTAGTCACTCAGATCCTGTAATACACAGACCACCAAAAACACACACACACACCTGCCCAGACAGATTCCAGATGGACAGATGCCCAGGGAAACACTCCCACCTGGACAGACAGACACAGATTATTGACAGATGGGAAGACCCCCCGGTGAAACAGACCTGTGGCCAGAGAGACAGCTGGGCCCTCCCAGCCAGACAAAGGTCAGAATCCCTCAAGGACAGGCTCCTTCCCCCAAATGGAATGGACAAACAGATATTACTCCAGAGGTGAGAACACCCTGCCCACCCAGTCAACCACAACTTCAGCTGGAGAGACAGACCTCAGCCTATGAGAACAGGCCTTCAGCAGTATCCCTGCTGCTGGACAGATTCTGCCAGCCAGCTGGATAGATAGACCCACCTTCCAGGTCAGATGGAAGGACTTTCCGCCCCCTAGTTGGACAGAAGACCCTCGGCTAGCCAGGCAGAGACCCTAGTCACTGGGTCAGCCTCCTTGTCCCCTACTTAGAACCATGGATGGTCCATTTACCCCTCACTGCTGCCAAAGGCCAGGTACCACCCAGTCTTCAGTGGCCATTGACATCCACGACCACCACCATCACAGAGATACCTTTCAGACCCCTGAGTGCTCTAGTATCCAGTAGCCCATAGCCTTCATAACTTCCCCAGCAAAGTCCTTTTCTGAAAGCTCACTGAGGCTTCTGTATTCTACCTCCCTGGATCTCCCTGGCCACCCACGAAACCTCAGTGATACACTGAGAGTCACGATCATGAACTGAGCAGAAGCTCTTCATGACTTCCCTAACTCTTCTGACCCTTCAGTTACACCGCAAATCCCAATGGCCCAATTAGTTTCACTTCTTGTCCATGTCCCAAGTATTCACTGGGCCTCCCAATGACTGACAGCCCCCATGAACATCCAAGGAACCCTGACTGACTTCTAATGAATTTCCTATCACTACCATCCTAAATGATCACTACTCACCCCCCTTAGAACGGTCAAAGATGTAACTTGATAAATGATGAACATGGATTTCACAGTGACCCGTTCTGACCCCACAATAAATGAAACCGTCCTAGCTACTGATCTCCAACTTTGATTTCTCCATCACTTAAGCCAAGGTCAGCAAACGACAGCCTGTAGGCCACATACAGACACACACACACACACACACACAGACTAGAATCAAAGTCATGACATGAAAATTACATGAAATTCTCATTTCTTTGTACACAAAAAGTTTCATTAGGACACAGCGACACTGCTTTCATGCTGCCACAGCCGAGTTAAGCGGTTGGGGCAGAGATGGTACAGCCAAAATCACTTCCTACCTGGCCCTTTAAGAAAGTGTGCCCTTAACGCACGCCTGTAGTCCCAGCTACTCGGGAGGCTGAGGCAGGAGAATTGCTTGAACCCAGGAGTTGAAGGCTGCTGTGAGCCGAGATCGCGCCATTGCACTCCAGCCTAGGTAACAAGAGCGAAACTCCATCTCAAAAAAAAAAAGAAAAAGAAAAAGGTGTGCCCTTAAATAATACTCTGATGACCCCTAGTGAATTAAACTGACCACCTGACATTATTCCCCTGTTGACCCTTCAGTGACTCAGGCACACATCCAGGCCCCAGTCCTACCTTTCTACCCCTCAACGACCTCAAACCGGTGTCCACTGGCGGCCCTTCCAGTGACACCCGTCTTAATTCTTCCAACCTCGGTGAGAAGGGGCCTAATCCAGGCCTGTCCTTGAAGGACCCCGGGTGCCGGTCCATTCTCTCCAGCCTCCCCTCGGTGACCCCCGAAGCTGGCACAGCAGTTCTCCTCTGACCTCTGCACAAATGGGAGTGCCAGGGCAGGCAAAAAAAGAGAAGCTATTGGTTCCCCAGAACCAACTCCCACTGCCTCAGTTCTGTTTCCCAGCAGGCTTATGCAGGTCGAGATGCTCACACAGGACTGACCCGGGTGCCCCGGCGCCGCCCAGCTCATACGGGAAAAGGAGCAACCACAAATTCCTCGGGAAGTATGCAGAGAAGATCCGGCTGCCACTTGGCCTTTCCCACGGCGCGGCTGCCTCAGCCCCGGCGTCCATTGGGCCGGGCTGGAGCGCAGAGCGCCGGACGCCCCAGACCCCGGGGTCCCCCAGGAGGAGGAATAGTCTGATCTCGGCGACCATCTCCACCCACGGCTGCCGCCCGCCCCAGCTCGGACCCCGCGCGGCGGTCCACCCAGAGCCCGCACCCGGACATTGGCCCCGGGCGCGGATCCTGGACTGGGGGCGGGTCCAAGCAGGAGGGAGTGTTCCTGGGACTGTGCGGCCCCACCTGTGGGCGCGGCAGCCACAAAAAAAAAAAAAAAAAAAAAAAAAAAGGAAGCGCTGGTGCTGGGCTCTGCTCGGGCCACGGGCGAGGACCGAGGGCTCCCGCAGCGGCCCGAGCGCCCGGGGCGGGGCTGCACGGGCTCAGAACACCCTGGCCGGGTCGCCCTCCCCGCCGCTGCGCGCTTCCATTGGCTGCCGAGGCCGGGGCGGAGGCTCAGCCGCCGGCCGCCGCCTCCCGCGGCGTCCACACTGGCTGTGGGCGCGGAACGAAGCGGCAGGGCTGGACCTTGCTGGCCCGCGGCGCCATGAGCCGCAGCCTGGACGCGGCGCAGAGCTTCCTGGAGCGTCTGGAAGCGCGCGGCGACCGGGAGGCGGCGGTCCTCGCCGGCGAGTTCAGCGTGAGTGGCGCGCGGGATCTGGGAGCGGCGCACCCCGGCCCTGGCCCCGCGGACGTCTGTCCTCTACGCCCGTCCTCTACGCCCTGCGGGCTCTGCCTCTCTGTCTCGGTGTCCCGGGTGTCTCCCCGCCTCGGGGAGTCTCTCCCTGTTTCTCCCCCCAGCACTTCTCTGTCGCTCTCGCTGTCTCCGTCTTCACTCTCTGCCCACCGCTCCCGGAGCGCAACGTCCATAGTCGGGTCGGGACAGACCGTGTGCACCCTTGCTCCCGGTGTCCTGGTCGCGCTCCCGGAACAACCCGGCTGCGGGTGGGACAGGCGGGGCGGGCTCCGCAGGGGAAGGCCGGTGGCCCCCGGTACTCTGGACACGCTGGACAGCCCCGGCCCCGCCGCTCTTGGCGACCTGACTGTCTCCTGTGACCGCAGGAAGGAAGGGGCCGCAGCAGGGCCAAGGGGAACCTGGAGGCCCTGGCGCAGTGAGGGTGTGAACGCCGGGCTCGAATCCGCGTCCGGGGCCATTCGGCTGTGGTCCAGGCGGTTTACCTGGCCCCTCCGACCTCGGCTTCTCCCTTGGTGAAATGGGAACGCGAATGACCAAACTGGCTTAAGGATTAAATGGGGTGGGTGAAAAGCTCTTAGCACGTATTGTGCGCGCACTTCATAGGGGCGTTTGTCACTGCCTATAAAGATTCTAAACGTGGGCCTGGCGCGGTGGCTCACGCCGGTAATCCCAACACTTTGGGAGGCCGAGGCGGAAGAATCGCTTGAGCTCAGAAGTTCGAGACCAGCCTGGGCAACACAGCAAAACCCTGTCTCTACTAATAATAGAAAAATTAGCTGGGCGTGGTAGCGGATGCCTATAATCCCAGCTACCACGGAGGCAGAGGCAGAGGAATCGCTTGAGCCAGGGAGACGGAGGTTGCAGTGAGCTGAGCCGGGCCATTGCACTCCAGCCTGGGTGACAGAGCGAGACCCCATCTCAAACAAAAAATCTAAATGTTACAATACGGGCAGTGCAAGCCCAGCATCAGGAAGGCTCACGCAGCGTCCTAGGCACTGTACGCTACAGTCAATGACATGCTTAAAGTGTAATAGCTTATGTACCAGACATAGAAACATACCATACAAACGTGTAAACTGATATATGGTGACGCATATCAAATTTAGAAATAATATATGTTTTCTCATAGAACCAAAACAGGAAAAAATAAAAAGAAAAAATAATATATAAAAATATTGTAAATGACCATTTATACAATAAACATTGTATAACTGCATAAAATAATACAACAAATATAAAAAATAAAGATTATAATTTACAAAATGACCAAGGTTATTTGATAAATTCATAAGTAAATATAAAATGTATAACAGGTAATTACAAACAAGTAATTTGCACACATGCAGAAATATCATATCTAAGAAATGCATAATAAACGTAAGATATATAATTATACAATATTAAAATATAGACTGGGCACGATGGCTCACACCTGTAATCCCAGCACTTTGGGAGGCTGAGGTGGGCAGATCACAAGGCCAGGAGTTTGAGACCAGCCTGGCCAATATGGTGAGAACCTGTCTCTACTAAAAATACAAAAAAATTAGCTGGGCATGGTGGCTCATGCCTCTAATCCCAGCTACTAAGGAGGCTGAGGCAGGAGAATTGCTTGAACCTAGGAGGTGGAGGTTGCAGTGAGCTGAGACCATGCCGCTGCACTCTGGTCTAGGCAGGAGAGCGAGACTGTCTCAAAAAAAAAAAAGTATGTGACAAACGTAAAGATAATACCCATTTGATATATGACATCATGTGACTGGTTGGGTTCTGAACAGTGCACATGCAGAAGGCTGGGTGGTGAGGGTACCCCTGCTTCCCGAGCCTGCCTCCCACATGTGCAGGAATTGGTGGGCTTTTCTAGGTGTACCCACTACACACAGGCATCATGAGGGCTTAAATGACCCAATGGACATAAGTAAAGCACTTAGAATGGTGGCTGGCACACAGTGGTGGCATAGTAGGTGTCACTTATTATCATTGAGATTATGAATACCTGACGGTGAGGGTAATACACTATTCACAATTATTATTATAATCTCCCAGTAACACAATACTCATAGTATCCTGTACTGTACAAGATACTAACACAAGATGTAACACAGTACATATAGTATATGTTATCCATTATAATACCAATGCATTGTACATTGTCTTATATGTTTAGTTATATAACACATATTTCATCACAGTTATTGCTTACAGGACAATGTCACAGAGTGTGCAAGGGGTGGGTGCCGAGAGGTCTGAGTTCCACCCTCACCATGAGACTTCTTAGTTGGGACCTTCCACAAGTCACTCAACCACGTAGTGCCGAAACCTTCCCGCCTGCACAATGGAGAAGTCAGTACCCATGTCGTGGGAACCTGTGATTACATGCCCTTAGCGCAGAGACTGGCACAGAGAAGGTGCTCTGGGTCGCTATTACCGTATCATTTTTATTAGGCAGGCCGGGTGCCTTCGGGGTCTGCACTCACCTCCCCAGGCCACTGGCCTTGTATCCTGTGCGCGCCTAGGTGGCCCGGGACTCTGACCTGGCTCCTCTCCTGTCTTTTCCCCTCCCTGGCGCACTCATGATGCTCCACCAGGACATTCAGGCCCGCTCGGCCGCCTGGAAGGCTGACGGCCTGTGCTCCACCGAGGCCGGCAGTCAGCCGGGGAACGTCAGGAAGAACCGCTACAAAGATGTGCTGCCTTGTAAGTGGGGTCTTCTGCGGGGAGTGGGTACAGCGGCGCAGGCACCGCCGCAGTCCAGGCGTCAGTGTGCACTGGAGTTACCCGCTGCGCTCCCCTCCCAAACCTTCACCCTCTGCGCTGCTCAGCAGCCCACGAGGGCACCTCAGTGGGGTCTCTGCAGGTGTGTGGTCCCTGCTGGTTTTCGGCCAGGGGGCTGTCGGAGGCTTGGCCACCCTATCCTCCCCAAACTCCACGTTTCTTACCTTATCTGCTGACAGATGATCAGACGCGAGTGATCCTCTCCCTGCTCCAGGAAGAGGGACACAGTGACTACATTAATGGCAACTTCATCAGGGTGAGGGTTGGGATCTTGGAAGGAGGTGGAAGAGGTGGATTGGGGGTGGCCAGGGGTGGGCAGCAGAATCTTAGTAGTGAATGCGGCCTTCACCAGGGCGCGGATGGAAGCCGGGCCTACATCGCCACACAAGGACCCTTGCCTCACACCCTGCTAGATTTCTGGCGACTGATCTGGGAGTTTGGGGTCAAGGTCAGCACTTGGGGGCAGGGCAGGACGGTGGGGTCAACCTCTAAGTACCCCCTCGGTGGTTTCCCTGGCCCCCTAACCCAATCACCTTCCTCTCCCCTGGTCTCCTTGTCTAGGTCATCCTGATGGCCTGTCGAGAGATAGAGAACGGTCGGGTAGGTATCCTCTCCCCGCAAATTGCATGTCCTTGTGCAAGGAGGAGGGAGGAGGGATCTTTCTAGCTCCGCCTTGACCCCAGGACTGGAGGGTCCAGCTCTTAGAGTGACCTTACTGTGGGGATTTAGGAAGCCCCATTGTTTCTCTAAATTTCTGTTGATCTTTTTCCTTTTATTCATCCCCCCAATGTTGGCACACCCTCTCCTGCTGGGCTTCCCACCCATTTCACACCTTAGACCATAAGGCCCTATTCTGACTGCGTCCCCTGAGGTTCTGATCTCTCCTTCCACTTCTCTCCCCTTTATTCTCTCCCCTAACGACTTTGGCCTCTGCTGTTCCCCAGATGTTCCAGGAATGGCTGTGCCTCAGGCCCTGTGCCTTTCCGGTGGCTTGCTCTATCACCTCCTTCACATCTTTGCTCAAATGTTAATTCCTCAATAAGACCTTCCTGGGTGGGTCTTTAAACCATTTTAAACTCTCAGCACTTCCACTCTCCCTCCCTTGTCCTGCCTTTCCTTTTTTCTTCACAGTTTATATGAACTCCTAACACGCTGGATAATCTACAAATGTATTATGTACATTGTTTGTTCTTAATCTCCCTGATTCAGAAGGTAAGATCCACGAGGCCAGGGATCTTTGTTTTGCCCGTTTGCATAAATTAGTTACTAAGTAAATAAATGCATGCCAGCATTGAAGGCTGAGGCACATACCCTCCTGTGGTTTCTGCATCCCTGCCTGCTCCATGGATGGGGTGGGGGTTCCCTGGGGTGACTAGCTGATCGTGGAGGCTGTATGATCTGTAGTCATGTCCCTTTCTCATTCCTGATTTTGGTAATTTGTGTTCTCTCTCTTTCTGTCTCTGCCTCATCTCTCTATCGCTCTGTCTCCATCTCCATGCTCCTGCTTGTTTTTTATAAAAAGTGTATTAGAACACAGCATACTCATTTATTTACATGTTGTCTTTGCCTGCTTTTATGCTACAGTGGCAGAGTTGAGTAGTTGCAAGTTGAATAAATTATGTGGCCTGTAAATTCTAAAATATTTATCTGACCCTTTATAGAAAATGTCAGCCAATCCTTGGACTAGAGGTTTATCATTATATTATTTTTTCAAAGAACCTGCTTTGGCTTGTATTCGTTTTCTCTATTGATATTTTCATTTTCCACTTTTTTTTTTTTGAGACGGAGTCTTGCCCTGTTGCCCAGACTGGAGTGCAGTGGTGCGATCTTGGCTCACTGCAACCTCCGCCTCCCAAGTTCAAGCGATTCTCCTGCCTCAGCCTCCTGAGTAGCTAGGAGTACAGGCACCTGCCACCATGCCTGGCTAATATACTACTTTAATTTCAAGTGTACTTGAAAAGAATGTGTATTCTGCTTTGGTTGGCTGGAGTGTTCTGTAAATACCAGTTAGATCAAATTGATAGTCTTTTTTAAAAGACACTTTTATATCTTTACTGATTTATTTTCTCTAAATGTATGAATTACTGAGAGAAGAGTGGAAATTGCCAACTGTTCATAAATAGCAATTAGGTCATGTTTGTCAACAGTGTTACTCAAGTCTTATTTCTGACAGTATTTTTTGTCTGCTTGCCCTATTATTTGCTGAAAGAGGAAGGTTGAAATCTGCACCTCTAATTGTAGCTTTAGCTATTCTTTCAGTTTTATTTTCATGTCTTAAAACTTTGCGATTGAGTACATATACATTTAAGGTTGTATCTTCCTAATGATTCAATCTCTTTTCTGATATGTCATGACTCTCTTTCTGTTAATATTTTTTTTTTCTGAAGTGTACTTTGATTTTAATATAGCCATTTAAATTTTTTTTTTTTTTTTTTTTTTTTTTTTTTTTTTTTTTTTTTTTTTTTTTTTT
>NW_016107950.1:685450-696129 GCF_001604975.1 Cebus imitator | reverse complement strand
CATAGTGTTTCCATTTCCCCTTTCCATGCTTTGTGCTATGGTTACTACATATTTTAATTTTAAATATAAAACATACTCCGCAATACACTATTATTTTTTATTTAGAATGTCTTTTTTAAACAGCTTTATTGATATACAATTAGTCTTTTAAAGTGTACAATTCCATCACTTTTCATATAGTCCTGAGTTGTGCAACTATTACCACAGTAAGTTTTTGAACATTTTCATCATTCCATAAAGAAATCCTATATCCATTAGCAGTCATCCCCATTTCCCCAACCCTCTACAGCCTGAGACAATCCCCAACCTACCATTTGTCTTTATAGATTTGCTCACTCTGGGTATTTCATATAAATGGAATCATATAATATGTAGCCTTTTTTTGCTAAGCATGTTTTTTTTTTTTCCTGAATAATAGTCCATTGAATGGCTCTACCACATTTTACTTAGCAGTTGATAGAATTTAAGTTCTTTCTACTTTCTAGCAATTATGAACAATGCTGCTATCAACATTGATATACAAGGATCTCTGTAGACGTATGTTTTCATATCTCTTGATATGAATTGCTGGGCCATATGGAAACTCTGTTTTTAACATTTTGAGGAACTGCCAAACTGTTTGCCACAGTGGCAGCACCTTTTGACATTTCCACGGCAATGTATGAGGGTCCCCATTTCTTCTCACTGATGCCTGTTACTGTCTTTTTTTTATTAGTAGTATAGCCATCCTTGAGGATGTGAAGTGGTGTACCTGTGTCTTTTTTAACTGGTGTGGTAAAGTACACATAAACATACATAAATGGTGTGGTAAAATATTCATAACTGTTTGAATCCCTGTTTTCAGTACCTTGGGTATACCCCTTGAGTGGAATTGCTGGATTATTTGGTAACTCTGTTTTCCACAGTGGCTGTACCATTTTACATTTCCATCAGCAGAGAGAGAGAGAGAGAGAGGGAGGGACATGTGTAGTTTAATGGTAGGTATATGTTCTGCTTTGTTAGACTATTTTGTCATGGGTAAACATCATAGAGTATACTTAAACATAGATGGTATATACATTTTTTATTTATATATATTTCTCATATGGAAAAGTAAATGTCTCAGCACCATTACCGAGTATAAATAATTTCCCCGACTTAATATATAATGTCGATATCAAGTGCCATGTATCAGGTTTCTTCTACATATGCTCCATTATAAACTATGGCACTACCGTCATATATGTGGTCTGTTGTTGATTAAAACATCATTATATGGCATATGACAAGCATATGTATGCCATCCTAATGAATGGGAAGTGGTATCTCATTGTGGTTTTGGTTTTCTTTTTCTTCTGTTTTTTTTTTTTTGAGATGGAGTCTTGCTCTGTCGCCAGGCTGGAGTGCAGTGGCATGATCTTGGCTCACTGCAATCTCTGTCTCCCAGGTTCAAGGGATTCCCCTGACTCAGCCTCCCAGGTAGCTGGGATTACAGGCACGCACCACCATGCCCAGCTAATTTTTTGTATTTTAGTAGAGATGGGGTTTCACCATGGCCAGGATGGTCTCCATCTCCTGACCTCGTGATCCTCCCGCCTCAGCCTCCCAAAGTGCTGGGATTACAGGCGTGATGGTTTTGGTTTTCTTGTGCTTATTTGTCCATTTGTATCTTCTCTGGACAAATGTCTACTCAGGTCATTTATTCATTTTAAAATTGGGTTATTTGAGGTTCTTTGTCTTTTTACTATTGAGTTGTAAGAGTTATTCTGGATACAAGTCCCTTATCAGTACATGATTATATTACAGTAAATCATGTACTGATAAGGGACTTGTATCCAGAATAACTTTTACAATGGAAATGTCTTTCCCATTCTGTGGGTTGTCATTTTACTTTCTTGATGGTTGTTTTGAAGCACAAACATTTTGTTAAATTTTAATTCCAATCTACTGTGTTGCTGCGTTTTTGCTATATCTAACAAGTCGTCATCTAATCAGAGGTCGTAAAGACTTACTCTTGTTTTATCTTCTAAGTGTTTGTAGTTTTCTTGCTTACATTTAGGTCTCTGATTTACTTTGAGTTAAATTTTGTGTGATATGAGATAGGGGTCCACATCACTCTTTTGCATGTGGCTATCCAATTTTTCCAGCACCATTTGTTGCAAAGACTGTGCTTTGCCAATTGAACGGTCTTGGCCCCTTTGTTGAAAATTAATTGGCCATAAATATAAGAGTTTATTTCTGAACTCTTAGTTTTATTAAGGTGATTGATATGTTTATCCTTGTGCCAGTATAACATAGTTTTGATTATTATACCTTTGTAGAAGTTCTGAAATCCGAAGTATGAGTCTTCCAAATTTGTTCTTTTTTCAAGATAGTGTTGGCTATTTTGGGTGGGTCCCTTGCTGTGCAGAAAACAGTTAAACATAGAAAGCATAACTGTTTATGCTTAGGAATGCTCTCCTGTAAGGTTGACTCTTGGGTGGCCTCTAGAAACCTAGGTTTCTGATCAGGGTGGCTTACTATGCCTAAACTGTTAATACAAACAGCATGGGTTTATGCAGAACACCTGCTCTCCAGCTGGGAATCTGACATTTTGGTACAGGCTAGGCAGATGTGCCTACATGCAGAAGGTGCCTGATGAAAATCCTGGGCACTGAGTTTCTAATGAACTTTTTATTGTGAGAATCTGTTGGTTTTGTCAAGTTTTGTTCCTTGCATTTATTCAGATGACCACCTGTTTTGCTTTGTATTCTACTAATATGGTGTATGACACTGACTTTCATATGGTGACCCGATCCTGCATTCCTGGGGTTAATCCCACTTAGTCATGGTGTATAATACTTTGCTAGTATTTTGTTCAGAAATTTTGTGTCTATGTTTGTGAGCTTATTGATTAGTAGTTTTCTCTTTCCTTGTGATGTCTTTGGTTTTGGTGGCAGGATAATACTTGCCTCATACAATATGTTGGGAAATGGTTCCTCTTCAGTGTTTTGTAAGAGTTTGTGAAAGGTTGGTATTAACTCCTTCTTGTTTGATAAAATTCACTAGACTATCTTTTAAAGATATTTAAAATGAGAGAAATACCTTTTACATTTAGTCTCTTTTCTCCTTATTCTATTATTTTGTGTAGACCTGTATTTCCATTTGTATCATGCTCCTTTTGTATGCAGAGCTTACTTATTCTATTTATTTAAGAGATAGGATCTCACTCTGTCACACAGGCTGGAGTGCAGAGTGCAGTCATCACTCACTGCAGCATCAAACTCCTGGGCTTAAGCAATCCTCCTATCTCAGCCTCCCAAATAGTTGGGAGTACAGTGTGCCACCACACTCAGCTAATTTATTTATTTATTTATTTTTTGGAAGACGTGGTTTCACCGTGTTGGTCAGGCTGGTCTTGAACTCCCGACCTCGGGTGATCCGCCTGCCTTGGCCTTCAAAGTGCTTGGATTGCAGGCATGAGTCACCACGCCCGGCCTGCACTCAGCTAATTTTTTTAAAAAAATTATTTTTTATATAAGGCTAGCTCTATTGCCAATACACCTAGCTAATTTTAAAACTTTTTTTTTTTTTTTTTAGATACAGGCTAGCTATGTTGCTCAAGTTGGTGTTGAAGTGGCCTTAAGCAATCCTTCTGCCGTAGCCTCTCAAATAGCTGGGATTACAGGCAGCAGCCACTGACTGGAAGCACCTGAACAGTTTACTCTAATATTTCTCATAGTTGCAGATTTGTTTATGATGAATTGCCTCAGCTTTCATTTGTCTGAAAAGGCTTTCAGCAGTTTTAGGATATAATACCATTGACTGGCAGTTTCTGACAAAATTTTGCTATAATTCTTAACTTTGTTCCTCAGCATGTGATGTGCCTTTTTGTGTGTGATGCTTTGATGATTTTCTCTTCTGGGGCTGGGCACGGTGGCTCACGCCTGTAATTCCAGCACTTTGGGAGGCTGAGGCCGTGGATCAGTTATGGTCAGGAGTTCGAGATCAGCCTGGCCAACCTGGTGAAACGCTGGCTCTAGTAAAAATACAAAAATTAGCCAGGCATTGTGGCATGTGTCTGTAATCTCAGCTACTCAGGAAGCTGTCTCAGAAAAAAATTTTTTTTCTCTTTCTCTTCTTTTTATTTTTCAGTCATTTGACCATGATCTGCCTTGGTGTGACTTTCTTTAGGTCTGTTCTCCCTATGGTTCATTGACTTTCTTGGATTTGTGGATTCATAGTTTCATCAAATTTGGGAATTTTTTCACCTATTATTTCTTCACATATACTCACTGTTATCCACATTTCTCCTTTCCTTCTGGACTGCAGATGCACGTACACTAGACCGTTTGGTATATTTCTACAGAGAACTGATTATCTTCAGTTTTTTCATTTCATTGTGAATTGTGTCTATTATTACGTTTTCCTGTTTATTGATCTTTTCTTCTAGTGTCTACTCTGCTATTAGTGGATTTTTCATTTCACACTTTTTTCCTTTTTAGAAATCCTATTTAGGTATTTTTTGTGTCTTTCATCCCACTCTTCATCATGTTCATGTTTCCTTTTCATCTTTGAGTATATGTATAATAAGTAGCTACTTTAAGGCTTTTGCTCCTTTTTTCTGAACTCTTGTTATTTCTGGGCCCTTTTCTATTGACTAATTTTTCTCCTGATTATGGGTCACAATTTCCTGTTTCTTTGTATGTCTAGTACAATTTTATTGGATGCTTGATATTTTGAATTTTGCACAGGTTAAGTGTTGGAATCTGTTTTCTTTAGAGTGTTTTGCCTTTCTAGAAACTTTTGGATGGTTGATCAAGTAGCCTTTGTTGTAGAATTAATTTGTCCATGCTTCTAATGTGTGGTCATACTAGGTTCCCTAATAAATGCCCCATATAGTTGATAAGGCCTCTACACTCTAGCTAGAGAGGATGTGAATTCTTTCTCATTGTGAGCTTCAAGGAAATGTTCATCCTACAGATCCCTAATATTTTTTCATGGGAAGTTATTCTTGCCGGGCTTCATGAGGTTTCATGCTATATATATTCAGATCACTATTCAACCAAAAAATTGAAGAGGGGACTAATATGTGGGGTTTTTGTTTTGTTTTTATTTGCATAGCTCTGTTCCTTCCAGGACTCTGCCCTGCAAATTCAACCTGCCTTGGCCTCCTTGAGCCATGATCTCTGGCTCGGCTCAGTGGGATCATTAGACTCATGTCTTACCTAGTGACACTTCCCCGAAATAAGCCGGAGTGGTCTGTTCGGTGACTACAGTACTGCAATGCCTGCCATCCAGTCTCTGAAAATACCGGCTCATGTATTTTGTCGAGTTTCTGGTAGCTTACAGTGCAAGGGTATCCTGGACCGTCTTTCCTCTGCATGGTCCGCAGCGCACCTCCATTGAGTCTGCAAGTGTTTCATCTGTTGGCTCTGTTGGCTCATCTCCATTATAGGCTGCCCGCGCTTCCACTGGCAGCACTTGGGGTGTCCTGTGGCAGGACTGAGCTAGCTCTGAAGCCGACTCCCTCTCCTCACTCCCTGCCTTTTCTCCCTTACCTTTTGCAGAAAAGGTGTGAGCGGTACTGGGCCCAAGAGCAGGAGCCACTGCAGACTGGGCTTTTCTGCATCACTCTGGTGAGCTGTGGGAGGTTTTAAGGAAGATTCCTAGGATGGAAAGCCTTTGGGTTGGGCCTGAAAGGATGAATAATTTCTCCCACAGTCCATTCACACTGTAGGAAACTTCTTGGTGTTAGCCTGCAAATAGTTCGATATATGCATAGCCTTTGCATTTTTCTTTGATTTCCTGACGCTGCAATCAGTTATCTCTGTCATGTAAATGTGCCTGATTAGGTTCTTGAAAAAATTCTCTTATCATTTCCAAAGAGCTTGGGGAAATCTCTCAAGTCATACATATAGTTAGTACTTAATACAATAAAAGTTTCATTTTAGAACAAAAGAAATCTCTTTTCACCGCAAAAGGGCTTGTGTTTTTATCATAGATCCTCTTTTTCTCCTGTGTCAAATGTTTCCTTAATGAAAGCTTTGGGGAAAGTTTGCGCTATATGAATTTTTTAAAATGTTTTCTGTATTTGATTTTTTAATCAGGAATGCTTTGCTTTGGATAAATGACTTTTGGTACCTGTGATCTTTTTCTCCTCCCTTTTCTTACTTGCCCCTCCTCTTACTTAGCTTAAGGAGAAGCAACTGAATGAGGACATCGTGCTCAGGACCCTCAAGGTCACACTCCAGAAGGTACTGACAGGGGAGGAGGAGGTAAAGGGGCTCCTGCAAGGGGAGAGGTTTTCTCCCCTGTAAAAATAGGCATCATACTAGTACCCACCTCCTCAGTTATTATCTGGTAGATATAAACGGCAGATGCCTAGAGTGGGCCTGGTGTATAGTTGATGCTCAATTAATGGTGTTTTATTTTTTTCCTAAGTCTTTTGCTAGTCTTTTTCTGTGTTTCAGGAGTCCCGCTCCGTGTACCAGCTGCAGTATATGTCCTGGCCAGACCGCGGGGTCCCCAGCAGTCCTGACCACATGCTCGCCATGGTGGAGGAAGCCCGTCGCCTCCAGGGATCTGGCTCTGAACCCCTCTGTGTCCACTGCAGGTTTTGGAAATGAGCTTCATGAGGGTCTGGTGAGGGAGGGGACAGGGCAGGAAGGGGAGCGCAAGGCCTGGGGCTGGTCTTGCAGTCTGAGTGCCTATTTTGAGAGACCCTGCTCACCGGCATAGACTATAATTGTGAGCACTTGTTCGGCACAGACTGGGCTGGGGAGTAAGCACACAGCTGCTGCCCAACCAAATGTAAGTGATTCAAAAGGTTTCCCTTGTTCAAATACAATCTGGAGATTCTGGGAATCAAGAGGTTCAGCAGGGCCCTCACCCCATCCCCAAACGTGCTCAGGCCGACTAGGCACGCTCCGATTCCCTTGTCAGCGCGGGCTGCGGGCGAACAGGCGTCCTGTGCACCGTGGATTATGTGAGGCAGATGCTCCTGACCCAGGTACGACGTGGGCATCCTGTGTGTGCAGTGTGCCACCCATGACCACGTGTCCTGCTCAAGTGCCTTGTGTGTCTGTCCCAGATGATCCCACCTGACTTCAGCCTCTTCGACGTGGTCCTTGAGATTCGGAAGCAGCGGCCTGCAGCCGTGCAGACCGAGGTGAGCCCTGGGTCTCCTAATCTTCAAGGACAGCGGCCCACTGCTGTCATTCCGCCCCTGCCTTCCCTTCCTGATGGCCTCTCATCCCAACAGGAGCAGTACAGGTTCCTGCACCACACGGTGGCTCAGATGTTCCGCTCCACACTCCAGAATGCCAGCCCCCTCTACCAGAACCTCAAAGAGGTACAGAGACCCCTTTCCCACTCTCCTGTCCACCATCAGCACCCTCAGAGACCAGGACCCTGAGCAAGGTCCAGCACCCAGGACTCCTGGGAGCAGTCATGACTACGACATCCACCTGTGCCCTCCTCCGGGCACCCTTATCGGGCAGTCCCCTCTTAATCTTTCTCCCAGAACCCTGCGAGAGGCCTGGCCAGTTTCCTCCCTCAGGAGCCTCCCTCCTGTTTTCCCCCAGAATTGTGCCCCAGTGTACGACGATGCCCTCTTCCTCCGGACGCCCCCAGCGCTTCTCGCCATACCCCGCCCACCAGGAGGGGTCCTCAGGTACCCGGCTCTATCCCCGCAGTCTTCCCTGCCCAATTTCTCAGGCTAACCCCTTCCTCATCCTTGGAACACCAGTCCTTTCCCTGTTCACTTCGCCAAGTGTTCGCTGGCCCTTTCTTCGAATTCAGCTCTGGGAACGCCCTCCAGGCTGATTCATTTATCCCAGTGGTCCCCTTGCCTCTGCCTCTAAGGCTGGCCCTGCCTTCTGAGGTTAGGCCTTTCCTGGATCCTCCAATCAAAACGTAATTCAGGTGGCTCACGCCTGTAATCCCAGCACTTCTGGAGGCCACGGAGGGCGGATCCCTTGAGGCCAGTTGGAGATCAGCGTGGTTAACATGGTGAAACCCTATCGCTACTAAAAATACAAAAATTAGCCAAACGTGGTGGCGGGAGCCTGTTAGTCCCGGCTGCTCGGGAGGCTGAGGCAGGAGAGCCGCTTGAGCCCGGGAGGTGGAAGGTTGCAGTGAACCAAGATCGCACCACCGCACTCCAGCCGGGGCGACAGAGCGAGACCGTGTCTCAAAAAACAATTCAGCACATATTTCTAGATGCTCCCCACTTGTCAGGCCCCACGTTGGGTGCTGCGGGCATGGGACCGAGCTGCCTTCACAGCGACTTCAGGCCTGCGTCTTGCGGCCATCCCTTCCGGGGTCTGTGCCGCTTCCGCATTCTTTTATACAACAGACACAGACACAGAAGTGCCCACCCCCCACATCAACACCCTGCCCCATTTACCGCCAGGCCGCCCCCGTTCCTCCTTCCTCCGCCTAACTTGCGGGGCGCTAGGGGCACAGGAGCGAGGCCCGCCAGGGCACCCTCCCTCCGTCCGCGCCGCCCCAGCGGGGAGGAAGCCCGCGGTTTGCGCGCCAGCAGTCTCCGCACTCCCGCCCTGCGCAGCGCCGCCGTTTCACTTCCTCCCGGGCCTCCCTGCCTGCAGGAGCATCTCGGTGCCCGGATCCCCGGGCCACGCCATGGCTGACACCTACGCGGTGGTGCAGAAGCGCGGGGCTGCAGCGGGGGCCGGGACAGGGCCCGGGCCGCGCAGCGCGGAGGACGCGCCACTCTACAGCCAGGTGACGCCGCGCGCCCAGCGGTCCGGGGCGCACGCGGAGGACGCGCGGGGGACACTGCCTGGCAGCGGTGAGTCGAGGTCGGCGCGGGGTGGGGGGCGCCGGCGCCCACTTGTTCCTTCTCTGGGCACCCTCCTGCTGTGGCCCACAGGGCCCTGGCCGGCGCCGGGACCCCAGCCGCTAGCCCGGCCACGCCCCCATGCTGGCGCCCTGGCTCCCTGGCCACGCCCCGGAACCCCCAGGCGGTCGCAGCCTCGGTGCTGGGTTCTGGAAGTTACGAGCTGGCGGATCTGGGCCGCGCCCCAAAGGCTCGAGGCCACGCTCGGGGGGGGGGGGGGGGAAGCGGCCCCGCCCGGGGTGGGGTCTTGGGATTCCCTGGGGCCTCCAGAGCTGACCCGTGGGGGTCTCCTGCCCTCAGTTCCTGCAGACCAAGGCCCTGCCGGATCTGGCGCCTACGAGGACGTGGCTGGTGGAGCTCAGACCGGTGGGCTGGGTAAGTCAGGTATAGCCTGGGTTGCTGGGACTTTGCTGCTTTGAGTGAACCCCAGGAGTTTGGGGCAAAGGGATGGGGGCCTGGAGCTCAGTCCTGTGGATGTGGCTGCAGTGAACCGTGAGGACCTGAAGGTGGGGGATTGGCCTTCTTCATGTTTGCCTCCGCACACCTCAGCTTCTCCATGAGACCCACAGCACCCTTCCCCTCCCAGGCTTCAACCTGCGCATTGGGAAGCCGAAGGGGCCCCGGGACCCGCCTGCTGAGTGGACCCGGGTGTGAGTCTGCGCCAGCTCCTGCCTTTTGCCTCGTGTGAGCTTGGACTACTGATGCCCCAGCGCTGCCGAGTGCCGTGCGCCGAATGGAAACAGTGGGCCTGGATCAAAATAAAAGTTTCTCAGGGTGGGAAATGTGGGGGCTTTGCCCCAGTGACTGTAGCATTCAAGGCTTGAGGCTGGAGAAGGTAGGTAGGTTATAATGGCTGGTGAGAGCAGATTCAAGAAAGAACGTCGGGAAGGGGCATGGCCCCTGAGTTGTGAGGGGGAGAATGGACAGATGGGCTTCCAGAGACTGCTGCCCGCACCACATGACGCACTAGTCCATCATCAGCACCTGAGCCTCCCTCACTTGGACACTCAGGTGACCACACAGAGAAATGGATGGACCCCTAGCCATCCAGGCATATCCAAGCCAGGCATAAGCACAGCCAAGCAGACTAATCCCAGGCAGACCGATAAAAAGACCTCCAGATAGCCGAGTGCCGTGGCTCACGCCTGTAATCCGAGCACTTTGGGAGGCCGAGGTGGCTGAATCACCTGAGGTCAGGAGTTCAAGACCAGCCTGGCCATCATGGTGAAACACCATCTTTAAAAAAAAAAAAATACCTCCAGATAGGCAGACAGACAGATGGACCACCAACCTGGACACATAGCCAAACCTTCAGAGATACAGTCCACAGGTGGACAGAGGACCCCAGCCAGAGAGACAGACCAGCCAACAGCTTGACAGAATAGTCCAGCCAGACAGACCACCAAACAGAGCCTCCAAAACACAGACATCTCTGCCAGCTGGATGGCCAGGTGGACCCCTAAGTTAGACAGATTACTAGACAGATAAACAGGTCCCCAGCTGAACAGACACACAGACTTCTCAGACCCCAACCCCACTCCCAGGTGGGCTGGCTGGTTGACAAACCTTCTGGCCAGACAGACTCCTGAGTAGGCAGATGGACTGCCAGACAGACACATCAGTCACACAGAATCCTGACATCCCAGCCAGCCGGCCAGATTCCCATCTTGATGGATGGACCCCAGTTGGTCGGACATGATTCTTCAGATTGACAGAGAAGTCCCCCAAATAAGTACACATCTCTAGCTATTCAGACAGATGGACCCCCACCAAATCTATCTAGACAGACCTCAGCCGGAAAGACCCCCAACCAGACTGACCCCTTGCTGTTTACACAGCCTCCCAAGTAGCTGGAACT
>NW_016107950.1:679095-685128 GCF_001604975.1 Cebus imitator | reverse complement strand
TTAAGATGCTCTTTCCTGGAACCTGGAGGGACCGGCACCTCACCTTCAGGCCTCTAGACCTTTGACTGACACTGTTTGTGCCTGCCCAGGTCCCTGTCTGCACCGCTGCAGTGCCCTGGGCCCCATGTCCACCGCTGTCCTGCCCTTCTTCTCTGGGTGAGGACTGGCCTGCCTCTACCTGGCTGCATCCTTGGTCGATCTCAAGTGCCTTGGCATGAACTCCACTCTCCTGAGCCTTCAGTCAGGGGATGATGGGGGATGTGTACATGCCCCACCCCACCCCTCAGCAGGGTAATGCTGAGGAGGTGTGGGTTTTTAACAGTTCCTGGCTTTCCCAGGAGGCTTGGGTTTGGATGCCCACAGTGGGAGCTGGTGTGATATCACACCTTCGCGGACTGCCTTTCCTTCCTGGTCTCACTCTCGGCCCCTACTTCCCACTCTAGAGCTTCCCCGTTTCTGTGTTTTTTTTTAAAAGAGCTGACCCTGTGCTGTCTCCCACTCTCCCAGTGCCCCTGCCACTCCTGTGAACTAGCTGCTGGTGAGGTTGGCGCTGACCTCTGTGTCTGACCTCAGGCCTCATAACATCAGCCAGCGGCATCTGACCTCCCTCTAGGATACGGGGTTTCTTTGGATGTTTGGAGCCCGTACTCACCCCCTTCCTCACCTCCCAGCCACTCTTCTTGTCTCTTGCCGTTTGCTCTCCACTTTAGGACCCAGAGCTTGGCCCTCAGCCCTCTCTCCTCTCGTCACTCCTTTAGCGAATTTAGCGACTGGTCCAGTCTCAAGGCTGTGGCTTCCTTCTAAACACTGACAACTCCAAATTCTTTATCTCTACCGCAAACAGACCACCGAACTCCAAATCTCAGCATCTTTGCTTGAACATCTCAGACTTAACATTTCCAAAACTGAAGTGGTGATGCTCCCTCCCAGCCTGACTCCCCTGAGATGGGAAAGAAGGCAATGGCAGCTCCCTCTTTCCAGCCGCTCCAACAGAAACCTTGCGGTCACCCACCCTCCTCTGCCCCACCAGGATTAGGCTTTCTCAGTTGGCCTCCTTGCTCCCACCCTTGCTTCCCTGAAGCCTCTTCTAACTGTAGGCGAGTTCTGATGCTTTTCTGCTCAGGACCCTCCTCTGGTTCCCCTGTTGCTCAGAATCGACTCTGCTGCGGTCCCCAGGGCCCCCTGTCTAGCCTCTCCTCCTGGGATGCTCTTGCTGCCTGATGTCACACTGCCCACCTTTGAAAGATACTCTTCCTAGACCTCTTGTGTTCCTGCATGACTGGGCCTTCTCAGCAAGGGACACGGACCAGCTTTGCAAGGACGATGGAACAGCAAAGGGAAGACAGAGCATGCCCAGGACAGAAACCTTCATCCTAGGATGTTTTACCCCAGGGATCTCTGGAGGAGAGAAAAGGCGGGTCCTCCACAGCCCTGAGAAAATCTCCAAGTCTCCCAGTTTCAGGTCCCTCTGCTGGGATACAAGCCCACTGCCTGTCCAGGTGGCACGGTCCACATCCCCCCTTCTTGGGAATAGGGGCATGGGAAACTGACTAAAGATACTGTTCTGGCTGCTGTGTTTACTGTGAGTAATAAACTGTCTATTTCTCTGATTCAGAGGTCTGTTTGTTTCCCCCTCCCCTCCAGGATGGAGACTTGCTCTGTCACCCAGTCTGGAGTGCAGTGGCGCCATCTCAGCTCACTGCAATCTCCACCTCCTGGGTTCAAGCGATTCTTTTGCCTCAACTTCCCGGGTAGCTGAGACTACAGGCACACACCACCACGCCCAGATAATTTTTGTGTTTTTCAGTAGAGACGGGGTTTCACCATGTTGGCCAGGCTAGTCTCGAACTCCTGACCTCATGATCCACCTGCCTCTGCCTCCCAAAATGCTGGGATTACAGTGGTGAGCCACCGCGCCCAGTCTCGGTCTGATGTTTTATACACGTGCATGTGACATGCAGCTATGCAGGCCCCCTTGTCAGCATGCAGGGAGGGGCCAATCTCTGAGCCTTCTTGATTTTTGACTTCACACCCAGTACCCTCCCTCCTGGCCTAGCATGGCAAGCACAGTTTCCACTCAGCCATTTGCCCTGGTTATTCTCTCTAACTTGGATACTTTTCTCCTAGATTCTGCTTGTAATGTATTTGAACATTTACCTCTTAATATTGTTTCCTATCCGTCTCTGCTGACCAGAAGATAAGCTGCATGAGGGCAGGAGTTTTTGTTTGGTTTATAGCTACTGTCCCAGCTCCTAAAACAGGGCTGGTGCTTAGGAAGTATGCAGGCGGATTCACCTGACAGCATTTACTCCCGGCTTCCTCACTTCTAGTAAAATATGATACTTGTCTGAAATGTTCTCTTCCCCTTTCCAGACCCGTGTCTTTGATCATGTAAATCATTGCTTCAGGCTGACATAAAAACCGTTCTCTTGTTAAGAAAGAGCTCAGCGTTGGGAGAGGCAGTCCTCCACCAGTCTCTTGCTCTCCTATAGGTCCTTCCTGGAGGGAGTGGGTTGAATGGTGGCCCCCCCAAAAAGATAGGTCCAAGTCCTAACTCCTAGAACCTGTGAAGCTGACCTTATTTGGAAAAAGGGTCTTTGCAAATGTAATGAAAATAACTGGGCCACGTGTGGTGGCTCACATCTATAATCCCAGCACTTTGGGAGGCCAAGGTGGGTGGATCATCTGAAGTCAGGAGTTTGAGACCAGCCTGGCCAACATGGCAAGACACCGTCTGTACTAAAAAATACAAAAATTAGCTGGGTACGGTGGCAGGTGCTTGTAATCCCAGCTACTCAGGAGGCTGAGGTAGGAGAACTGCTTGAACCTGGGAGGCGGAGGTTGCAGTGAGCTGAGATTGCACCACTGCACTCCAGCCTGGCCAACAGAGCAAGACTCCGTCTTAAAAAGAAAAAAAGACCACTTGGAGATGAGAGCACCCAGGATTTAGGACGGGCCCTAAACCCAATGACTGACATCTTTATTAGAGAAAGGAGAGGGAGACGCAGAGATGGAGAGAAGAAGGTCACTGGAGATGGAGGCAGACATGGAGATGAAGCGTCTACAAACCAAGGAATGCCAAAGGTTGCCAGCAAACCTCCAGGGGCCAGGAGCAAGGCGTGGCCAATTCTCCCTCACAGCCACTGGAGGGAACCACCCTGCTGACACCTCAGGTTCAGGCTGTGGGACCTCAGAACTGTAAGAGAATAAACGTCTGCTGTTTTGAACCACACGGTTTATAGTAACTTGCTATGGTAGCCACAGGAAGCTCACACACTGGGTATCCGAGAATGCAAGGCCTGGCCGCTCCTGAGCTGGGCCTCCCAGAGCTGAGTTTGCAACAGGACACTGTTGCAGCGGGTGACGTTTCCCTCTGGCTGCGCCCGGAGCTCAGGGCTCCTCTCCTGCAGTGCAGCCCACTGGGTAGGCAGCATCTATCTGGGCTCTCACCAACCCCATGGGGCGTGGGGGTCAGCGGGGCCGTTGCAGGCACCATGCTCCTGGTGCTTTGTTCCTGACCCAGCAGGAGCAGTGAAGGCTCAGCTGTCAGTTTCCAAGTAGGATCGGATCTGAAGACTCCGCCTTTTCGCAGGAGTTACTTTTCCTTCCCTTCTGCTTTCGACATCCCCGCCTTGCCCTCTCTCCTTTGCATGGCATTTGTTTGTCTCAGACCATGAAGTCCTGAGAGGAAACTAGGCCCTGTTTGTGTCCAGGTTTGTTTATGATCCCAGGGGCAGAGCGCTGCTTTACACAATTGATGAAAACTTTGTTTCTGTTTTCTAACTCTCGATTCAGTGCTCTTTTCATGTACTCCCAAGCTTACATGTCCCTGTTACCTTCATAAACAAAACACAGTATTAAAAGTTGCTGCTAGATGTTGGGAAGCTAATATCTGACCTCATGCAGCAGAAGGGAAGGGAGAGGAATTTCCACTTAACATAAGGGATTCCTTGAGTGTCTCTGATATTAACATAGTTGAGGGCTTTATAAAATACAAAGCACAGGCTCAAGAGCTCAGGGCTGCTGCTGAGAGTCTAATGGCTTCTCAGCCTCTGATAACCTCACCCTCCTGGCCCCCCTCCCGCCTCCTCTCTTGCCTCCCACCCTCAGCCAGTGCTCCACCAAAGTTCACTGCCTTCCTGGAGTGCTCCTCCCTACCTTCTTCCTCGGCCCAGTCTCCTTCATCCCAGGAGACCCAGCTCACATCTCACCTGCCCTGGGGTTGTGGGACTTTCTCTCTCTTCAGAACTTCTGCTCCCCAGAGCACTCGGTGCCCACCTCGTCACACCCCTGCCCCGGGCCTGCAGGATCCAGGGGCTACAGGCAGGTTCTGTGGGTCAGGGAGGGGTCTTGCTCCTCTTTGCCACCTACGTGTTTGGAGCATTCCCTGAACAGAGCGGTGCTCCGCAAATGCCTGTGGATTTTAACTCAGTCAGTGTAATGGCCCAGTTTTGTGCCAGAGAAATGGTCTTGTTGGAAAGAGCCTGCAGAATTCCAGCTGCAGCCTCGGTGAAGGCCATAGAAGAAATCACTAAGCAGCCATGGCTTATCAGTAGGTTCAATAATAGCTAAGTTTAACCCAAACATAAGGTCAATATCTGAATAGTAAGTGGGAATTGTTTTACTTATTGTATGCATATTTCTTTTAGAATATACGAAGTAGTTGAGGAGACATGAATCCTTAAGAAAATATGAGAAAAAGACAAGTGTTTGTGAAGCCGTATCAGCATCTAATCAATGTCAGAAGCTTTGAGAGCTGAGAAGTGGCCAAACATAAAATGCACTTGAGAAGTGATTTCCGTCAGATTCCATTGATCTCAAGCAGACCCTGGCCCTGCAGCCTTCCTTTTAAGGAAGACTTCTCTAAGAGGTCTGTCTGCCTGTCTGTCTGTTTGGGGACAGATGACTGATAAGGTCAGCAAGCTGAACGATGTGACCTCTCCAGCAGCTCTAAGCCTTTTACAGGTACCACAAGTGGGAATTTTTACATTATGTCATTTAACTTGTCTTGGAGAGCAGGACCCCAGGTTTTTAAGTCTTTGGGTTCCCCCATAAGTTTCACACTGAGTTGTTGATCAATACATTTTTTTTTAACATTTAATAAGAAAAGAAAGAGTTCTAAAGTCGAACTTTCTCTACCTGACCTTCAAACTGGTCAACGAGCCCCCTCAGTTTGGATCAGTAGCTCTGCGGCTACCAGGCAATGTTTCAAACTCACATTGCCATATGTACAGGGGATGCTTTTAAGTAAAGCAGTCAGCAACCAGAATGTCAACAGTTACTTGGAATATTTTGGTGAGAGAGCCGGCTTCTGAAATGCGCCCTGTGTAGACACACCATCCCCTGTGTTGACATTTGGAAAACAGGAGAATCTCATGCTCTCCCTGAACCTGGGACAAAAGCGTTTGGTCCCCTCCTTACTGAGGCTAAACAGAGTCCATTCCAACACTGCAAAACAGAAATGTGGCCCCAGGTGCTGAGTGAGTGGGGAGGAAGTACTCACTGCATAGGCTGCTGGCAACGATTCGTTCAGAGGCCTTTGTTTGTTCATTTTTTGCATAGACGAACCTGACCCCATAGACACACTCATTTCATCAGCTCACGTGCCCCTCGTGCCAAGCAACAGAATAATGTGCCTAAGAAGTGTTCTCTAAGTGACTGAACTTTCCTGCTTTTCAGGCAGCCTAGTGATGGGTCAAGAGACCCTAAGAGGCACTTGAATTGGGTTGTGGGGGGGAGTGTTGATTACACCTAGAATAATCAGACTTCAAGAAATTTACCATTAACACCAACTATGTGCACAGCTCTCACCATTAGTGTCTGTCTTCCTACACAAGTTTATTGTTAAATTACATTAGTCTTTTTTTTTTTTCTGGAAAGGCAAGTTAGATGTCAAGGGGATTTTATGTCTGATAGTTGGAGATGCATTACAAAGAAATTTAGACTCCCCCGGGCGTGGTGGCTCACACCTGTGATCCAAGCACTTTGGAGGCCAAGGCGGGCAGATCACCTGAGGTCGGGAGTTCAAGACCA
>NW_016107950.1:661881-678138 GCF_001604975.1 Cebus imitator | reverse complement strand
CTCAGCCGACTGCAACCTCCGCCTCCTGGGTTCAAGCAATTCTCCTGCCTCAGCCTCCTCAGTAGCAGGGACTACAGGCGTGCACCACCATGCCCAGCTAATTTTTGTATTTTTAGTAGAGACAGGGTTTCACCATGTTGACCAGGATGGTCTTGATCTCTTGACCTCATGGCCCACCTACCTCGGCCTCCCAAAGTGCTGGGATTATAGGCATGAGCTACCACGCCCGGTCACTGTCTGTTCTTTTTTAGAGACAGGGTCTCATTCTGTCACCCAGTCTGGAGTGCAGTGGCTGGATCATGGCTGTCTGTAGCCTCGGCCTCCTGGGCTCAAGCAGTCCTCGCCCCTCAGCCTCCTCAGTTGATGAGACTAAAGGCAGGTGCCACCATGCCCAGCCTACTGTCTGTTCTTCAGGTTAGCCAGAACAGGGTAGGTCTAGGGCTCTGAGCAGGACTGGCTGATTAAATGTCTTATTCACACTGGGGAAGCTGTTCTCCCACATGAGAGCAAGAGATAAGCCCACATCTTTATGGCCTCTGGGTGCCCTTTGAAGCTCTATCTGGGTTCCAGCCCAGGGAGCTGGAGCCACTGGGAGGGCAGAGCAGGCACTGGAGGGTCAGAATTGCCATCCTTGCTTTGGTTCCACAGGTTTAAGGGACAGAATTTGCTTCAGTGGCTTTCTCCCCACTGGGTCTCATTCCCACATTCGCACCCACAGGGGTGACACTCGGAATGTGTGGAAGGAGTAGCCAGGGTGTTGGGACAGGGCAGGCTGGGGGCAAGGCCAGTTTTCAGCCCCATGGATCTGTGAGGGGGCAGCATGCATTCAGCCCCTGCCTGTGTCTCTGGTCTGGAAGGAATTGTTGGTATTAAAGGCTGTGCCAAGCGCTAGGCACACTCAGGGAGTAGGGTACAACTGGGAGGCGAGGAAGGAGGGGATGCTGTGCAGGGTGCTGGGGGCACACGCAGCCTCTCACCTGACCTGCTGGGTAGGCCTCGGCTCCGGCACCAGCCTGCGACCAGCACAGGTGGACCAGATTGGTCTCCCAGTCAGGAGTTAGGAAGTTGAGGGCCCGGAGTTACTTGATTGCCTAGAATACTCAGACTTTAAAAGCAAGCAGAGAAACTTGCTGTGCTTAGATGTGTACATGGAAAGGCCTTGCGGGAAAAAGAGACCAGAATGTGAAGTATACATTGCAGGAAATCCGTAGACCCAAACTTGGGGTTATGCTGTGCATGAGATGCCCTGAGACACCCCACTCTGGAGGGCCCCGAATAGCCACACCCAGATTCCTGACTTAGGGAAGCTGTGAGATAAGAAGTATTGCTGTTCAAGCTTCTAAGTTTGGGGATAATTTGTTTTACACAATAGAGATGAAATGTAAAACATGTTACTTGAAAGGAAATGGCCTATTTGGGGATTCCCCCAAAATCTATCCTTTAGATCAGGAGCCTGCCCAGGGTTCGCTCTCAGCCTCCGGGGCCTGGTGACTCTCCTCCAAGACACTCCTTCTCACCTGGCTTTAATTCTAGGGCCAGACCGACCGCTGCCAAGGCCGAATCAGGTGTTGCTGCCACCAGAAAGCTCCTGAGCACGACTGAGCTGTCCTGTCGCTGGAGGAGTCATTCCCAGCTGGCTGTCAACAGAGTGGATTTACAACTGTGCCCACGCCCTCTTGGCAGTTACCAAAACACGAATTTGGGTGTCATTGGTGCTCAGAAGCGTCATCAATTTGGAGTATATAGGGAAAACGTCCAATTTCTGGAGCTCAGCAGCTGGGAGTTATGCCGCATGAAGCCAGCTCCAGGAGCTTAGCCAGCCTCCCTCTAGGACATTCTGGGTCATCTCCCTTTACCATCACCATGAGTCACAGAGAAAAGACAGACAAGAGTGGGGTCTCTCCCCTAGGGAGTCAGTCCTCAGGAAGTACTTGTTGAATGAATAAAGATTTTCCCTTATATGACTGATACTACTCTGTATTTATAGTCGTATGTCTCACTTCTCTATTAACACTGTCCTTGCGTGTCTCCGGGCCAGTGAGCTGTGCGGCTGCATCGCACGCCAGCTGATGGCAGCCACTCGTGGTCATGCCATCCTCAGCCTTGTCTGAGCTCTGCCCTGCCCAGCATGGCCTGTGGCACATATTTGCTTTGCAGAACTTCTTTACTGCACCTATATTTGGAGGGTATTTTCTCTATTAATAATAACGGTGAGATGTGCACACAGTTTTCATTTGCATGTGTATCTGTTTGCTTATGATTGATCCCCTAAAGTGGACTCCTTGGACTAAAAGGCAGTGAGAAAGAACAGCAGCCCCTGACACGCAGGAGCTGGGCCCTGGTATTCTGCTGAATGTAAACTATGTCATGGAACATAACATGTCAGGCAAGACCACCCTGATCATGACAGATCGGGACAGGAACAAGTCCCTCCAGACTCACATCTGAGCACAAACGCACCATTCCCGCCACAGAAGCCCCAGTGCCCCGCATTGGCTGCCTGAGCACCATGGCTGCCTTGCTATGCAGCTCTCGCCTGGCTTCCTTTCTCCTGCTTGTAAAGAAAGACCCCCGACCCTAGAGCTGGCCCTGCTTCCTAACAGCATCCATCCAAGCAGAGCCTGGCTTCCTCAAACCCCCTTGCAGGTCACCCAACCCAAGCCCTAATCCTATCATGTTTCTTTCTAACACCTTTAGCGAGTGGGAGGCAGGAGGCTCCCCAGGGTATGCATTCTTCCTTGCTGCAACGAGGAACAAGCCCAGTTTATTAGCCTGCAGTGTGTTCTGCTGGTCTCTGATTGACAGGTAGAGGAGAACATGGTTAAGACATGTGAAGCCAAACTCTTTTTCCGTAAGGTGGTACCAATCTACATTCCCACCTGCAGTTGAATCTGCATTGTCTTCCTCTCAGAACTATTGAGAGGATCGAATTAAATGAAATGATGTAGTGTTGAACAAACAAAGGCCTTTCTCTGTGGGGCAGCTCCTCTTCTCTGTAGAGAGCACCTTCCCAGATCTTACACCTGGAGGGGAGTTAGCCCTAAAGACCAACACTGGTGTTCAAATGCCATGGCAAATTTCACATCTCAAACACCATCACTCCAAATTCACTCATTCATTCTATGGATATTCAGTGCCTATGATGTGCCTTGGGGATAGATCAGTGCATAAATCAATGAAAGCTCTGCCCTTTTTAACTAAGTTTTCATCTATAGCAAGAGGAGACGGACAATGTCTAAAATATACATAAATAATGTCGACATATTAATTTGGTGCTGACAAATGCCATAAATAGAACTAGAGAGTGAGGGAGAGGAAGGCCCCTGGGATGGGTAGATGGATTGCTCTCAGCCAGTGACCAGGGCAGCACGTCAGAGGGAGGCCATGCGGACGTGGGGGCTGTTTGGGGACTGAGCGGGGAGGACCCACTGAGTCACCTCCACCTTTCAACTATATTGTGTTCTTTGTCAGCTTAGAAAATACTGCATATTTAATCAAATTACCGAAAGAATTTTAAAATGAAATTTGACAAATGGATTCTAATATTCTTCTGTGAGACAAAGTGTCCAGGAATAGCTTTAAATTTTAAGAGCTATAGCGATTAAAATGGCAGCAATGGAGCAATGCAACAAAATTTAGGTTTGAAAAAAGCCCATGTATTTTGGGGATTCTGGGATGTTTTGAATGGGTGGGAAAAGGGAATAGGTTGGTGTTTAGAGAACTGATTACACAGGTGGAAAAATATAACTTGGCAGCTGTGTTTTTCACCACTAACAAATATAAATTTCACAAGGTTTTCTTTCTTTCTTTCTTTCTTTCTTTTTTTTTTTTTTTTTTTTTTTTTTTTTTTTGAGATGGAGTCTCACTCTGTTGCCCAGGCTGCAGTGCAGTGGCACAATCTCGGCTCACTGCAACTTCTACCTCCCAGGTTCAAGCGATTCTTCTGCCTCAGTCTCCTGAGTAGCTGGGACTACAGGCACGCACCACCACACCCGGGTAATTTTTGTATTTTTAGTAGAGATGGGGTTTCAGCATATTGGCCAGGCTGGCCTTTATCTCTTGACCTCATGATCCGCCCGCCTGGGCCTCCCAAAGTGCTGGGATTGCAGGTGTGAGACACTACACCCAGCCAAATTTCACAAGGATTTTTAAAAAGCCAAACATTTAAAAGATTATAAAGGTACATTTGAAAATATGGAATATCACATACCCTTGGAGTAGAAAATGCCTATCCATGTATCTTGCATCTGTCTCTCTTATGACTATATTTGGAAGTCATATATGTGATCAAAACAAATGAAAAGAATGAAAGAATTTTTTAAAGGTTAAAATATATATACATATATATGTCAACTAAAATTGGCTTAAAATTCTAACTCTCTTTTATAATTATAAAACACTTAACTAGGGTCGCTAGAGGAATTATCAGGCATTGTCAAGACTATTTGCCTTGAAAAGGGTTCAGTTCATTGCACCCTTTGGGAAACATTAGTGCTCACCACAGATGGTGCAGGAACCCACTGACGGAGTGGCCACTCTCTCTCCCACTCCGTCATTGGCATGACGAATGTCATCCTCACTCTTCACACTAGACCAAATCGTGAAGAGACTAAGCTACGCTCCATTCTATGCAAATCCATTGCTTCCACATTTATAAAGGCATCATGTAGGAGGTAATGATTTGTTTTTACCAGACTATACAATCACATTTTCGGTTGCACATCTAGGAGCCAAGAACAGCCAGAGAGTGTCGGGTTAGCTGATCCAGCCATAAGGCACAGCCCCCTGCTCTGGTTCTGACAAGTACTGACGGCCACAACTGGGACCTGAGGCAGCAAAGACCCTTCCCAGTGGCCGCTCAGCCAGACTTCACTCGGGCCTGGGTGCTGCTCATGGCCATTCAGATACAGCTGGAAGGCCTGGCGGCCCACTTCAAAACAGGCAACGGGCAATTCTCATGCCTCTCCTCTTTCTCTTCCCACCATTTCTCTGCTTTCAATTCCTCTTTCTTGTTTTGCACACAAAGTTCCCTGAGATGTGCTTACCTCAGCTGACTTAGCCACAGTCCCGCACAGGGCACTCAGCTGTGCCCTGTTCTCAAAGCGGCCCCATCACAGGCTGCTGGGCTTCCTAGAGCCAGTGTCCTTATGCAGGTGTCACTTATCTAAAACAGGCGTCACTGACCACGTGTGGCTATTTCAATTTGGTTTTTTAAAGCAAATAAAAATTTTAAAAATCCAGTCCCTCCATTGCACTAGTCACACTTCCAATGCTCAGTAAGCACATGTGGTTTGTGGCAGCCCTGCTGGATGCAGGTCCAGAACATTCCACGGTGGCAGGAAGTGCTACTGGACAGTGCTGCTGTCCCCAGCACTGAGGACAGTAGTTTCCAAGTTATCCTCCCCTACAGCTTTGTCGATTGGCATGTTTGCAGAGCACAATGACAGTGACTGTTCCCCAGACTTTACCATCGGGGCTATTAACAAACTTTTCAGTCCTTGCTTACAAGATCTTTTTTTTTTTTGCTTGAATTTGCAAGTTTTTAATTATCAATGAGTTTGAGCATGTCTCATAAGCTTGCAGCCAAGTGTATTCTTTTTTTCTGAGATAATATTCATATCCTTCAACATTTTTCCACTGTTATTTTTTTTTCATCTCATTCTTTGAAAAGTTTCTTTGATAAGGTCCTTTGCATATTGAGAACAAGGGTCACCATTGTTTCTGTGAGCTAAGAGACCTCAAGCTTAGCGGGGTGGGCAGTTAAGAAGTGTGAACATTTAGGTGCTTTGACCCACTTGCGATAATTTATTCTCCAAAAATAACTAAAAGTTCAATAGAAGTCAAGAGCTGTGCATCCAGTGGTAGTCATTAAAAAAAAGGGACACAGGCCGGGTGCGGTGGCTCATACCTTTGGCAGGCTGAGGTCTGAGGATGGTTGAAACCCAGCAGTTTGTGACTAGGCTGGGAAGCACACTGAGACCTCGTCTCTACCAAAAATTTAAAACCTTTTAAAAAACAGGGAACAGCCGACCTCTACAGGTGAAAATTATTTTGGGATGATATGCACCCATGGAAAATGCTTCCGATAGAATACTGAGTGCAATAAGCCAAATGCAGACTCACTACATGAGATTAACAGCCACAGAGAAATGTGCAAATTTCCTCATGCAAATAGCCTCTTCCTGGAAAAGAATATGGAAAAATAGAGACAAGGATGTGTTTCAGGTGGAGTTTCAGGAGACCCTTCTACCGATAAACTAAATTAATCAGGAGATACAGTGCTCAGAGGTGGAGAAGCAGGGTGGAGGCAAGCAGGCAAGGGTGCACGTGTCCTCCGAGAGAAGGTGTTCACTGGGCATTGTCCTGTGTACTGCAAAGGAGCCCTCCACCCCATCCAGGTGCCCCAGCGTCAGTCACAGTGTTTTGTTGTGACTGTCTTTGATTTTTTTCCACTTTTCTTTGGAATGACTTTACATAGGATCCTTCTTTTTACTTTTCACATCATAAATACCGGTACAACTGATAAAATAAAACTTTCCTTGAGAGTACTCTGCAATTATTACATCAACCCCAGGAGCACACAGGCCATGGTCTGGGGAACACGAGACTAAAAGAACTATAGGTTGACTTGACACTTTTGTCCTGTTGATGAGCTCAGGTTAGATGGTGCTCAAGCCAACAGAGGAGCTTGCTGGACACAGCCTGTTTGTGGCTTTGCTTGGAGTCCCCTGCCAGGTCAGCAAGGCTGCAAATGCCCGGAGCCACACTGGAGCAGGTGCTGCGCCTCTGGCTTAGCAGGGCCCTCGGCAATGGATGCTGGGCGGAAAGCCTGGTGCCAGAGGCCACTGACTACAGACGATCATTTAGCAAAGTGCAAGAAAGAGTCTCTTACCCAAAATGATGTAGTGGGTAAGATAAATATTCTTAGGAATGAACCTCCTGGATCAAAGCACGAGCTCTGGGAGAACTCTTACAAGTGCCACAGATGCTGGGTAACGACCGTGGCCCACAAGCCTGGTTGCAGCTCCCCAGCATCCAAAGTAAACCTGCTTTCTAGCTGGAAAAAAACGTAAGAAATCGTTACTACCGGAAGTGGGGGTATGAGTTTCCACCTTACATTTCCACGTTCCCATGTTATCTACCTGGCTGCTCTCTGGAGGGTGAGTGGACATGAGAAACAGGAGCACAGCATTCAAAAGGGATTGGCTCAAATCCAAGGTTATTCCATGGACTTGACTTACCTTTTCTTTGCGTTAGTACACCCTGTTTCATTGCCAGAGATATTAAAAATGGGATCTGGGGAAGAGGGCCCTGGTTTGCTAGTTTGCATGCCAGCAACTGTGAGCGCGAGCTCATGACTCTCTGCCCACAGCAGCTGTGGTCGTTGGTTCCATGACAACTCGGAGGATGGCTGGGTGCTCACCCCGTGGGCATCCTGCACGCAGATGTGAGTATCTCAGGGCAGGCAAGCCCTGTCCTGTTGTTCCTAAGTTCCCTGTTGGTCTCAGACCATATCTTCATGCCTGCTCTCACTCCCATCCTAGCTCTAGGTCAAATGTCTGGTGTGTTGCCTAGGCCCCCAATTCACTCCGGAATGTGCGGGTGCAATACTAGACATTTGACCTGGGGATCAGAAGTCCCGCACGCATCTCACTGGGCTATCTCAATGAATCAGCAGGGCTATGTTCCTTCTGGGGGCTGTAGGGGAGAATGTGTATCCTGCATCTTCCAGCTTCCAGCTGCTCCAGTAGTCCTTGGCCCATGGCCCCTTCCTCCATCTTCAAAGCTAGCTGTATTGCATCTTTAAAGCTCTCTCCGACCTTGCTTCTGTGATCACCTCTCTTCTGACTGAACTTCTTCCTCCCTCTCCCACATTTGAAGACCCTTGTGATTCCACTGGGCCAACCCAAGTCATCCAGGATACTTTCCTTATCTGGGGTCAGCTGGCTGGCAGCCTTAATCTTACCTGCACCCTTGATTTCCCCTTTGCTATATAAACCACTGTAGTCACAGATTCCAGTGATTCTGACAGGGACATCTTTGAAGGGCCATTATTTTGCCTACCGCAGATGTTAATTGATATTACATGAATAAAAGGAATGGAGTTTTCTGTTAAAGAGTTTTATTTTCAAAAGGACATGCAGCTGTTGATACATGAAGATATACTGTATCTTTCCAAAAGAGGAATCTCATACTCGGACTCCAAAGTGATGTCACCACAGAACCCCCTTCCACAGAGTTACTCCTAGGCCCAACTATTGGGAGGAACATGCTTTGGGAAACACTGTGACAAAGCCAGAGTGCCCCAGGTTTTCACCAGGGCACTTACAAGGTCCCTCATGATAGCTCTGCGTGTGACAAGGGGAAACGCGGTGGGTGACCTTATAAGTGGACTTTCAACTATTCAAGAGGCAGTAAAGAGAACAATGGCAACCTGGGAGCAGGGTCCACAGTGGGGTGCCATGGGCCTCCCTCCTTGTCCAAGAGATGAATGAGGACTTTCTTGTTCACTCAGGTATTTTCACTTAGTGTAAACAGTAGGCCGGGATTTTCAGTTAGTGTAAACAGTAGGCCGTGAATGCTCTGGGTGACCAGGATCTTGACAAGCTTGGAAGACCACGGCAGTGCTCCGGGCCAACAGCGCCACTGACCATCGGGTAACTCACCCACCCCTAAAGCCTCTGCCCTTAGATGGTGCCCTGCCAAGTGGCTCTTTTGGGAAGAGTTTAACACGTGCTCGGCTCGTGTGGGGTGGTTAGCTGGGTGGATCGTTCCCACCTCTGAAGGATCAAGCACTGCTGAGGAGCCTAAATCTTTCATGCTTTTAAAGGTTTTTACTTTGGAGGAAAAAATGCTAGCAGATGAGCTAAGCTGGAACTTTAGAATCACTTCAGTTGTCACTCGGCTCTCTCCAAGCCCGAAATGTGAGTGTTCCCATTTCTCAGTCCCAGAAGCCCCAGTAGTGGACTGCATACTTTCTGCCCAAATGACAAACTCCCACAGACTGAGCGTCATCATCGTTTAACCTGTGTTTAAAAGCAGATTCTTCGCCAGGCATTCTATAGGGCACTGAAAGACTATGACGAGCAATGCACACTTCCTACCCGGAGTCGCAGTCTCTGGGATCACTGGTGGCCCAGTCCCACACAGTGTCCTCCCTCCCACCCACCCCTACTTGCTGATATACCTCCCACCCGCCCAGAAGGAACCCTGCCAGCCTCAGCCGGGAATCGAGGCTGTGCCCATCAGGGCTGCCCACTCTTCTTGCAGCTGAGAGGAGTCAAGTGACTTAGTTCTGGTCTCCCAGTGAAGTGGTTTCTGGCAAGGAAGGTCTTGCTTCCACACAAGACAGTCTTGCAAGGCGCCGGGGCTCCTACTCCTTCCTGGTAGGGTGCAGCCATCTGTGGCCATGAAATAGCCAGTCTCAGGACACGATGGATTCCAGCTGCTTCCTGCCAAGCAGGAAGAGGGAAACACGCAAGATGCTGGTGGCCTTGGGGAGCTGAACACACCCGGGGATGTCTGCTTTCAGCTTCCTTGTTTAGGGAGGCTGAGTGGCTTGGGGCTCTATACACAGGCCTGCTGGGGTTTCCTGTGGCTGCAGCCAGTGCGCGCTGCGGGGTCACCCTTCAGACCCACACCCACCCTGGCCACCTGCCTGAAACCCAGGAGGTTGGCTGGGGAGCCAGTGAGAAGCCACTCCAGGTTAGGGGGCAGGGGGTCACTTACACTCTGTCCCCAGGGTCCCCGTGCAATCTCTGCCCCTCCAGCCTGTGGTGGGGAGTGTGCTGCAGCCTTCGGCGCTGACCTGCAGCCTGTCAGGTGCGCCAACACCCCTTAACGCCCTCCTCCTCTTCCCCATTTTCCGGGGTCCACCAGTCCCCTTGGCTGTGGCTCCCCAGAGCCGCTCTCTGGGAGCTGCACCAGTGGAGGATCCCATTCTTCCCGAACAGCCGCTGTGATCTACTCAATACTTAAGCATTGCCGTGTTTTCATAGGTATGGCCGGCTGTGTCATAGGACATATGTCCTGTGTCATAGGACAGCGGTGACAGCAGCAGGCGGCGTTGGAGCTGGACGGGGCCCGCGGGACTGGCGGCCCTGGGTCTGCCCCCGACCTGGCAACCCCGCCGGCCCCTGGCCGCCTCCCCGCAGCCCCCAAGCCTCGTGTGGCGCCGCAGAAGCCTTTCGCGGCCTCCCAGCTGGCTGGCAGCCGTGCACTGGTTTCCACGTGGCTCCTCTCCCAGCCCCTTACGTGGCTTATTTCCTGTCAATTCCAGGGGCTTTAACGTTTCCGTTCGCTGCGGGTCTGGAGCGCGCATCGGCCCTGGGCGAGCCTCCCCGAGCGCAGCCACGTCCGCCCGCGCCTTCCTTCCACCCCTCCCTCGCGCTGTGCTGGGCGCTTCTCTGCGCAGAGAGCTCATCGCCCATTCTTCAGATTTGGGAACGGACTCTCAGGCACCTGGAGCGCCTGCTCAGGATCAGGGCGGCACTTGGAAATGAAAGCCCGGACTGAAAGCCCGAGCCCTGGCACCCTCGGGGCTCCTGGCGCGGCCGCACAGAAACGTCTCTGGACCGAGCGCGGGGAGGGGCAGGCTTCGAGCAGCGCTGTCCGCTGTAAGAGAGCACAACCCACATTTTTAGACTTTCCAGTTTCCACGTTGAAAAGCAACAAGACCTGAGACTGCTTTGTGACCCAGTGTATCAAAAATATTATGATTTAACCGATTAATCAACATGAACGATTGTTCATCTTGATTAGATATTTTGCTTGTTTTTAGCACTACGTTTTCAAAATCTGGTGAAAAATTTATACTAACAGCACATCTCAGTGCTGCAGCTTACACAGGGGCGCCTCTGGCGTCAGGATTTCTGGGCGCCCTCCTGGCTGCGTGTTACCGGGCACGTTACTTAACATGGCACAGTCTCCATTTTTCTCATCTAGAAAATGGAGGTCAAAATACAGGTGCCAATTTCATAGGGCTGCACTGAAGATCAAATGAGAGAGCTCAGCCAAGGACGTAAGACCCACGCCTGGTCTGTGGAAGTTTGTGGTCTCTAAGGCAGTTTGCTGATTTTTGGATTCTGAAAGATTTTGGAGTCAGGATAGACTGAGATTCAGGCACCACTCCACCACTCACCACTCACTTGGGAATCCAGGTGGCCTTTTGTTTTAGTCGATTGCCTTTACCCATGGAATAATAAAACTTCAATTACTGTCCCTGCTAGCAGATGGTTCAGCTGCAACCATCAGGTTCTCAGGTTAAATCCCACAGGTATAGGGAGTGTGTGATGCCACCTTCTCAGATGCTTGTATTTCAAAAAGGGATGCATCCCTGACACTTGCATAACATTTTTGGGTTGTAAAATTAGGATGGTCACCTCCTCTAGCCTGGCCCCACCATCTGCGCAGCTTTTGCTGCAGTGAGCAGTGGATCTCCTTCCCTCTTCTGGCCCCTCCAGCCTCTTCCCTGGCCCAAGTGACACTTCCCTGGCCCTCTGACACTATTAGGGTTGGTCTGCACCAAACAGCACCCTGACTCAGAATCACTGAATCTCACATTAGAAGGGAGTTTGGTCTGTACTGTCTCATAGAGCAGTGCCGTCTGATGGAAGCTGTCCGCAGGGAAGGCCCAGCAGACTTAGCTTAGCAACTGCGTATCTGCCCTGGCTGCAGATTAGAATCATCTAGAAGGTGGGCTGGGCACAGTGGCTAACACCTGTAATCCCAACACTTTGGGAGGCCAAGGCAGGTGGATCACCTGAAGTCAGGAGTTCGAGACCAGCCTGACCAATATGATGAAAACCTGTCTCTACTAAAAATACAAAAATTATCCGAGCATGGTGGCATGCACCTATAGTCCCAGCTACTTGGGAGGCTGAGGCAGGAGAATCACTTGAACCTGGGAGGTGGAGACTGCAGTGAGCCAAGATCATACCACTGCACTCCAGCTTGGGTAACAGAGCGAGACTTCCTCTCAAAAAAAAAAAAAAAAAAAGAGAGAGAGAGAAAGAGAATCATGTAGAAGGTTTTTAAAACACAGGGCCCACCAACTAATCAGAATCTCTGGAGTTGGGGCCAGTGCCATATGGGTGATGCTAACATGAGCCAGGGCTGAGAAGCAGGGTATCAGCCATCTTCGGAAAGGCATGGATATATGTGTTTATTTTTACTTAGAAATTGCTGGATGATGAGGAAGAAAAACTGTTAACCGAAAACAAATAATGTCTCCAAAAAGATGTATTTTGTGGGCTTTCTTTTTCTTTTGAGACAGAGTCTCGCTCTGTTGCCCAGGCTGGAGTGTAGTGGCACCATCTCACTGAAACCTCTGCCTCCTGGGCTGAAGCAATCCTCCCACCACAGCCTCCAAAGTAGCTGGGACTACAGGCACACACAACCATGCCCAGTTAATTTTTTAATTTTTTTTGTAGAGACAGGGTTTTACTATGCTGCCCAGGCTGGTCTCAAACTCCTGGGCTCAGGTGATTCACTGGCCTCGGCCTCCCAAAGTGCTGAGATTACAGGCATTAGCCACTGCTCCTGGCCATGCTTTGTGGCTTCTCGAAATCAGGTTGTGGCCGAAAATCAGTTTTAAAATTAAAGAGTTTGGAGTTTCCTTGGTTATCTCCAATCTCATCTCACTCCTAACTGATGGCAGGAATGGGGGTCTGCCCTGGCCCAGGGTCCTCCCATTCAGGACCCTCTTGGATCCATCTCCTGAAGTCTTGGCCTAGCCATCTCCTTAAGATTGTGATGACACAATCATTGGTTTCTCCACAGCAGTCAGATGTGGCTTCCCTTTGACAGGACAGTCAGGTAGGGTGCCCACCTGGTATCCTGGCCTCTATGGGCAGGCAGCAGGGAGGGCTTCCAGGTGGCCCTGGGCTTATCACAGCTTCACTCCTCAGACCATCAACAAATGCCTGAGTTAACACATTTCATTGGCATTTCTTCTCTCTTAAATCTTCTGTAGCACTTCACAATTTACAAAGCACCTCCTCTGCAGCTTCACAATTTTGGATCAAGTCACAGTAACTTGAAGGACACCACAGATGCTGTCAGCAAGGGTATCTGGAAGGCCTGGGGTGCACAGTGGCTCAGGAAGGTAACTGCGTTCTAACAAACACCCACTAGCCTGCTCACCTGGGCCTCCCTCACCCAGGCTCCTCACCTATGAACAAGGACAGTGAGAGCAGTTCCTTCACAGTACTCTAATGAGAGCTGTTGGGGAGATAAATCTCTCTGGCAAGGCAGAGCCCTCTCCACAAAACAGAAAAGCATGAAGGCAGTTTTGTTAATGACTGAGCATATCTCACTACAGTGTGTTGCAGGTCACCTGTGAAGAGAGCTCACACAGAAATCCCAGCAACTTATGTGGCCAGCTGCCACCCTCCTACTAGTCCCCCCTATTTTTGACCATGGCATTTATAAGCTGTCAAGATTCACAGCCCCTTGTCTTCCCATAAGAAGCTCAATCATGCCCTTTGCTGCATGTTGTTTCATAAAGTTCACCCTAAACTCACTTGGGAATCCACGTGGCCTTTTGTTTCAGTCAATTGCCTTTACCTTTACCTTCAATTACTGTCCCTGCTAGCAGATGGTTCAGCTGCAACCATCAGGTTCTTAGTTTAAAGCCCACAGGTATAGGGAGTGTGTGGTGCTACCTTCTCAGATGCCTATATTTCAAAAAGGGATGCATCCCTGACACTTTTATAACATTTTTGGGTTGTAAAATTAGTAGGTGGCTTATCTTTACAAAGTTTTACATACATATGGAAAGATGACAGGAACAAGGTTCAACTGGTACCTGTCACCAAGAGGACGCTCTCCAAGGTGCTGATCCAAACAGCACCGCGCTGTCTACGGTAAGCTGTTTCACAAAGTGGGAGCCCCTCTCTCTCCATCTCTTTTTGCAGAGTCTTGTTCCTGCAACAGTGTGGTTGTTTCCCTTTTTTGTGAATTTGGTAATTAGAAAAAAATAATTTTATGTCTCCCTTAAGGGTGTCAAGTAGCAAAAGATGCAGGTGCATCAGTGTAGGCTGGGAGTTTCAGGTCAAGGCTTTTTCACAAATGGAGTACAGATCTGTGCTGGAGAAGGGTTTTGGGAGTTCAGCATTTCAAGGCAATACACTTGTTATTTATTTTATGTTTTTCCTTTAATTGTTTTCTTTTTTACTGTCTATGTTGCTTGAATCAGAAGGCAAATACAATTTTTATCATTGAGACAATACAGTTTTATTTTCTGAAGCTGCATGTTAAAAATGTTAAAAGCCAGGCTCCTCAGGTTTTGTAGACATTAGAGATAACTTAGAAAATATCAACTGGAATAGGAATAGAAATGCATAATATGCAAGCAATCCAAGAATAAGCTAGAGCGGCCAGGCGCGGTAGCTTACACCTGTAATCCCAGCACTTTGGGAGGCTGAGGTGGGCGGATCACCTGAGGTCAGGAGTTTGAGATCAGCCTGACCAACACGATGAAACCCCATCTCTAGTAAAAATATAAAAAATAGCAGGGCTTAGTGGTGGACGCCTGTAATCCCAGCACTTTGGGAGGCTGAGGCAGGAGAATCACTTGAACCCAGGAGGCAGCGGTTACAGTCAGTCGAGATTGTGCCTCTGTACTCCCTCCTGGCAACAGAGTGAGACCCCGTCTCAAAAAAAAAAAAAAAAAAACAAGCTGGAGCTTCAAAGATGTTAAGTTTAAGAACATGGTTCGACCAGGCACGGTGGCTCACACCTGTAATCCCAGCACCTGGGAGGCCAAGGTGTGTGGATCACTGAGGTCAGGAGTTTGATACCAGCCTGGCCAACATGGTGAAACCCTATCTCTACTAAAAATACAAAACATTAGCCGGGCATGGTGACAGCCACCAGTAATCCCAGCTACTCAGGAGGCTGAGGCAGGGGAATCGCTTGAACCCAGGAGCAGGAGGTTGCAGTAAGCCCAGATTGTGCCGTTGCACTCTAGCCTGGGTGGCAAGAGTGAAACTCTGTCTCAAACAAACAAACAAACAAACAAAAACATGATTTATGACTTAGAAGAGATTTAAAGTATAAAGGAGAAATGCAGATTGTTTGACATTCCTAAATTGCCACTGGGACAAACCGCCACAGCCTGAAGGAAAACAGACCACTTTCATGAAACAAATGCAGAACACGTCCTTCAGTGACTGACACACACAGCAGTTTATTTTCAAGTGGGAATGTTTGGGTGATGGACTGATTCTCCAGGAAAAGAATTAAACGTCCATACTTCTCTTAGTTTGCCTTCTGCTGCTGAAACAGAATACCACAGACTGGATGATCTAATACAAACACAAGTTTACTTGGCTCACAGTTCTGGGACTGGGAAGTCCAAAAGCCTGGTGTCAGCATCTGGTGAGGGTCATCCTATGGCAGAAGGCACCTCAAGGCAAGCAAGGGTGAGAGAGGATAAAAGGGGGCCACACTCCCACAATAATGAACCCACTCCTACAATATAACAGCATTAGTCCATTTATCAAAGCAGAGCCCTCATGGTCCAATCACCCCTTAAATGTCCTACCTGTCAACACTGTTTCAATGAAGATTACGTTTCCAGCACATGAACCTCAAGGGGCACATTCAAAGTATGGCACTACTCCAGATAGAATTTTTTTTTGAGGAAGCATATCACTCTGTCCCCAGGCTGGAGTGCAGTGGCATCATCACAGCCCACTGCAGCCTCTACCTCCAGGGCAAAGCAATCCTCCCACCTCAGCCACCCAAGTAGCTGGGACCGCAGGTAGGTGCACACCATCATGCCTGGCTAATTTTTAAATTTTTTATAGAGATGGGGTCTCACTATGTTGCCCAGGTTGATCTTAAACTCTCAGCCTCAAGCAATCCTCCCACCTCAGCCTCCCAAAGTGCCGGGATTACAGGTGTGAGCCACCACACCCAGCCTCATTAAAAAGAAATTTGGCAGAGACAGCATCTTGTTATGTTGCCCAGGCTGTCTCAAACTCCTGGGTTCAAGGAATCCTCTGGCCTGTCTCCCAAAATGCTGGGATGACAGGCATAAGCTACCATGCCTAGCCTCCCATCCGCAATTGTCTGTGAGCTCATGGGCAGAACACTATAAATGGAGCAGCTCCAATTACAAGAGAGAATTACCAGGCAGTATGATGCAGTTTCCCATCTCAGCTGGTGAATCATACGTTCCCTAGAAGAAGAAATTAGGGGAAAAGCTAATATGGTTGACCCTTGAACAACATGGGTTTGAATTGCGTGGGT
>NW_016107950.1:636975-661836 GCF_001604975.1 Cebus imitator | reverse complement strand
ATTTCCTTCCACCTCTACCACCCTCAGGACAGCAAGACCAATGCTTCCTCTTCCCCCTCGTCAGTCTGCTCAATATGGATGATGAGGATGAAGACCTTTATGATGATCTGCTTCCAATTAATAAATAAGGAATATATTTCCTTTATGATTTTCTTAATAACATTTTCTTTTCTCTAGCTTACTTTATTGTAAAAATGTGGTAAATAATACATAGAACATGCAAAATATATATTAATCAACTATCGGATTGGTAAGGCTTCTTGTCAACAGCAGGCTATTGGTAGTTAAGCTTTTGGAGAAGCAAAAGTTATACGCAGATTTTTTACTGCATGGGGGATTGGCACCCTTATCCCTGCCTTGTTCAAGGGTCAACTATTTCACCTGCAGAACACTGAAAGTCATTGCTAAATGCAAAATATTTAACCCAAGAGAGGTGCTGGATTGAAAAAGTACTTGTTAACAAAGATTTGTCTTTCCTGTTTTCAGTAAGGTTTAATCATTCCACATTCATTACAGATTTTAAAACCCATAAATTTAGCTATTTGCTGGTAGTAAGTGACTCTACAAATCCAGAAGAGCGGCTGTAGTGATGGAGGAACATTGGAGAGAATCCGCCTGCGTGATAACTTGAGAATATTTCCACACCTGAGTCTTACTCGACAAAACCATATTATTTAATTCCTAGTGATGAGTAAATATTTGCTGTTGGTAGTGGTGATTTCTAGATCAGCCCAGTGATTTTTAGTGGGCATTAGAATAACCTGGTAAACCTGTTAAAGTTCACACTGCCCCCCCTGCCCCCACCACCCCCCTCCCCCACCAGAGCTTCTGATTAAGTGGGTCTGGGATAGACTGGAGAATCTGCCTTCCTACACGTCCCCAGCAGTGCTGGGGCAGAGCCTTTAGGTCAGAGGTCCTAACCCTGGAGCACCATTGGAGTCACCCAGGGAGTTTCACAGACTACTGAGTGTGAGGCCCACACCTGACAGATTCTAATGTGATTGATGTCGGGCGTTCCTGGGCTTCAGTGTTGTTCATTTCAAAGCTTGCTTAGTGATCAGAATGTACAGTCAAGGTGGAGGGCCTCTGCTTTAGTAGCATCTTGTCTTCTCTGAGATCTCCTAACCTGGGTGAACACGTGTTTCTCTGGCTTATCCTCACTCATGGGATCTCCTACAGATCTTTCTAGAAGCGTCAGGAGGTGTCTCACAGATGTGCCCACATGGATCCACTCAAATCCCACAGAATGACAGCCACATTTCTCCTGTGGCTTCGGTGGTGTCACTGACATCACGTGAAGGAGCCTGCCGTGGCCCTGGCATCTCAGCCTTGCAGCAGCTCTCATAGCATCCCCTGCCTGAAAGCCCACCCACAAGTCTGCAAAAGTGACAGTGTGCCGAAGCCATCTATTATTGTATAAAAAGCTCCAATAGGCCAGGCGCGGTGGCTCACTCCTGTAATCCCAGTACTTTGGGAGGCCGAGGCGGGTGGATCACGAGGTCAAGAGATCGAGACCATCCTGGTCAACATGGTGAAACCCCGTCTCTACTAAAAATACAAAAAATTAGCTGGGCATGGTGGCACATGCCTGTAATCCCAGCTACTCAGGAGGCTGAGGCAGGAGAATTGCCTGAACCCAGGAGGCAGAGGTTGCGGTGAGCCGAGATTGCGCCATTGCACTCCAGCCTGGGTAACAAGAGTGAAACTCCATCTCAAAAAAAAAAAAAAAAAAAAAAAAAAACAAAAAAAAAAAAAAAAAAAAAAAAAAAAAGCTCCAATAGATTCCCAGTATCCCAGATAAATGATTGATTCAAAGAAGTTCTTTGAGTCTATAAAAACAGTTTGGAATTTAAATACTCAGGGTAAAATCTCACACCCTCCTCAGCCTGCTCTGGTGTTATTTGTGGCTCCCAGTCGAAGTCACACTTCCCAATGACAAAAACCACCACAAAGCTGCAGTAGGCAAAAGCCTGGTACTGGCATAGGATAGGCATATTGGACAATGGAATAGAATAGAGATTCCAGAAATAAATATTTGAATATACAATCAACTGACTTTCAACAAGGATGTCAAAACTATTCAACGGAGTATAGTGAGTTGGATTTTTGGGCTGACCAGACGAAAAGACATGGCCATGTGGTGGCAGTAGCACACAAAATTGACGTGGGCGGTGCTTTGACGGGAATTGCACAGAAAGGGAAGTCACGGCGCAGGGCCACTCCCGGAAGGGGAAGTGGTCAAGGCAGAATCTGAGGGGGCTGACAGATCTAGGAGATGCCAGCGCAGCAGCCAGCGCGGAGTCTCTGGGTCAGAGACTCTGAAGGGCAGCAGTGGCTTTGGTCTTCTATGGCCCCAGGGTTTGTCTTATCTGTGGCTAATAGATTTGGGTACAGTTTCACAGGGCATGCAAAGCAAGCGGGCTCTAAGTGACTAACAATGTGCTTATTAGGCCATGTTTAAAACAATTGTGTGTGTAAGAATGCGATGGGGGAGGGGCTCCTGTGAGTGTCGTGAAGGATGTGGGAATTAGAATGTTCATGCGTTGCTGGCGAGATTGTAAAAAGATGCTCCCCACTTTGGAAAATGATTTGGCAGTTTCTTGAAAAGTTAAACGCAGACTTACTAGAGGACCGAGAACATCGCTCCTAGTCACATATACCTGAGAGAAATGAAGACACACATGCACACAAAGGCTTGTACCTGTGAGTTCACGGCAGCATCGCTCACAATCGCCAAAAAGTAGAAACAACTCAAACCTCCAGCTAGCATTCACTAAGAAAACGTGGCATGTCCACGTAGAAACATCATCAGGACTCCAAAGCCGGGACTCACAGATCTGTGCTGCAACTCAGGGCAACCTGAAAACATCATGCTCAGTGCAAGAAGTCAGGCACAGAAGAACAGCTATTGTGTGATTTTATTTATATAAAATGTTCAAAAAGGACAAATGTAGAGGGACAGAAAGTAGATTTGTGGTTGCCCAAGGCGGAGGGTGGGAAGGAGAGTGACTAACAGGGCAGGAGATTTTTTTCTTTTAGCGAGAGAGACATTTTAACTAGGCCGATGTCAGGGTAGTGCACTGGGTCCTTTGTCAAGACACCAAAATTCATTTAATTGCACGCTGAAAACAGGTGAATTTTATGGTATGTAGATTAAATATTGTTTGGGTTGTTAAAAAGAAGTAAACACAGAAACACAAAAACCTATAGCCCATATCCTCAAGAACAGTTCCCCTTTCCAGAGGGCACATAGAATTTTGTAAGTTCACCAGGGCTCACAGAGAAGCTGACAAACAACATGAATGGAATGAAACAGAATGTTTCCATTTAGCCTCAAAATGCTGAGCACGCTCAGCCTGGCAGGAGCTTTCTGATGATGCTGGTGTCAACCGCAAAGGCTATTTCTCCATCCTCTCCTCTCCACCCCAGGCCAAAGCTCACAGCCCTCTTGCAAGGCTGACCCGGCAGCATCTAAACTTAAACTGACTCCTGGGCTCCCTTACCTGTCACCTGTTTGTGTTTTTGTTTTTGACACAGGGTCTTACACTGTGGGTCACCGCAGCCTCAGTCTCAAACTTTTAGGCTCAAGTGATCCTCTCACCTCAGCCTCCCAAGTAGCTGGGACTACAGGTGTACTGCCAGCACATCTGCTTTTTTCTTTCTTTGTTTTTCTTTCTTCTTTCTTTCTTCTTCTTCTTCTTCTTTTTTTTTTTTTTTTTTTTTTTTTTTTTTTTTTTTTTTTTTTTTTTTTTTTTTTTTTTTTTTTTTTTTTTTTTTTTTTTTTTGTAGAGATGAGGTTCTAACTATTTTGCCCAGCCTGGTCTTGAACTTCTGGGCTCAAGTGATCCTCTTACCTCAGCCTCCCAAAATGTTGGGATTACAGGTGTGAGCCACCATGCCCTGCCAAGGCTGAACTGCTGTCACTTCTCTGATCAGACTCTTCTCAGGACCTGGAAGCCAGGACTTCGCCATTTTGCTAGTGTAGGTGCCATGCTCTCCCGCGGACGGGCTCTGGGTGGTGCCAGCAGTCACAGTGCAGCGTTCTCCTTCCTGTGGATGACTCCTTCATGCCTTCTTCTGTCTCTGCTAAAGCCTCCAACATTTCCTGTCCCATCCATACCCTCCGCTTACGGCCCTGCTTTTGCTCTGATTTTCTCATTAATCTGTAGGTTGTCCCCTCACCGCAAAGTGTCTTCCCCTGCGTTACTGCAGAAACATGGGCCACAGCCCTGCCCTGGTGGACTAGACCTCTTAAGGCTCCCTCTGCGGCTGCCTTCCCCCTCACTCCTGAATCATCCGCATCTTCCTCTCTACTCAGTCACACAAACGTGCTTTTTCCTGGCCCACCTTTAAAATATCCTCTTCATGCTTTGCCCTCCAGCTGCATCCCATTTCTTAGTTCCCTTGTAGAGTGAAATGACTCCAAATCCTGGTCTCAACTTGTTTCCAACACCCCTCCTCCCTCGCGCCATCTGAGCTGCTCCAGGCCAGCTCTCCACCTTTGCACTGCCCTGAACCCGCTCCTGCCAGCAGCAATGGCCGATGGAGAAGTGCAGCCCCCAGCTCCGCCTCCCGTAAGACAAGGGGCCTAGCTCCCTGCTGCTCCTGAGCACCTCTGTGGCTTCCTGGGTCACTCTCCTCCAGCTTCAAGGTCCCTCCCGGGTGCTCCCCCGGCTGCCCAAGGCCACTCTTCCGTTTTCTACCAGCACCTGCTCCCTGGGGTTGTACTTAGGCCCACAGCTCCAAATGCCACCCACCTGTTGGTCTCGCCCGCCCTGGCCTCTCCCTTGCTGGGAGCGTCTCCCCCATTTCTCCACTTGATGGTCATAGACACCACCTCTTGCCCTTCCTTCACAAACAGCTCCAAACAAAACTGTCTCCATGTCAGCTCATGGCTCTCAGGACAGAAAACCCTGAGTCCTCCCCGAGTGCTCTTTCTCTCACACCCAGAGCCAACCCACCACTAATCCGCGCGGCTCTTACAGGCTTCCAGCCTCCAGCGCCCTGATGCGTCTCCGGGTCCCCACAGCCGCCTCCACCCTGAGCCCTGCGGTTCATGCTCCACACAGGCTCAAAAGTCAGATGGCGCCTCCCTGGCTGCACCAGAGGGCAGTGCTGCCAGACCTGCAGCGGGCCCAGCGCATCCTCGCAGGCACCTGACTCCCTCAGCCCAGGAGGTCTTGCCAGAGTGTCACTCACTCCAAATGTCCCTTTATGCCTTCATTTTCTCACCGCCCTAGCATTTTTCTTCCTCTCATGTACTGTTTACTTATAATGTGCATTTTCTTTCTTCTCCTACCCAAATGTGCTGGCCATAAAGGCAGAACGCTTTTCCTCCTCTGTTCACCTTTGTATCCCTGGTAGCACAGCCGCGTTTAATATTTAGTTGTTGAGAGAATGAATGAATACACTCCCCCTATTTACCTATCACTCCGCTGCCCTGCAATGGGCCCTCAGCTTCCTGCTGACAAAGATTCTCTGCTTGGCCGAACGGTGGTCTGGCTCCTGAACCTCTCCCTATGTCCATCTGTGCGCATTCTTGTAAAATCCAGTTTCAGCAAGAACCCTGCTAAGTCAGGTTAGCAAGAAGCCCCTACCCTCAATACCCCATCACCCTCCATATCTGACCAGGTTCCTTGTCCTCCACTGCCCGCAGGTGAGGTCTGACCAGACTGGCCTGTCTTCAGCAGGAACCCTGTTGGGTTAGCCAGAGTCCTTTTTAGTCTGATGTAATTAACTTTCAGTCATTTTCCAGCCACTGCCCCCAACCCTGCTCCTTGGTTATCAGCTCCCCCTTGCCCATGCTGTATTTGGAGTTGAGCCTGACCTATCTCCATCTGCCTATACCTATCTCAATGGTCCGGAATAAAGTCCACCTGCTGTGCTTGTAATGTTGAGTAATTTTTTTTAACACTGCTCATGCTGACCTTACACCTCCTGACCTCAGCCCCTCTCCCCACCACTGTGTGCTCTGCCCAGCTTTGCTGACTCTTCCAGCAGAAAATGTCCTCCCTGCTTTCTGTTTCGAGTCTGCTCTCCACATCCGCTCTCGAGCACTAATGACTGATGCGTTCATCTCCCCTTCCTTCCACACCAAGCTCAGCCCCACAGCCTCTTGTCTACGGCAAGCTGAAGTAGTGCTTGGAGAAACCGGCTCTGAGAGGTTAAGCGGTCTGCCAAAGCCAGTGAGGTCCCCACCTCTGTGTCTCCACACTTGCCGCCTCTGGAAAGAGACCCGGCACTGCCCCGTCCCCTGCCAAGGCTGCCCAGCTGCCCCGAGCCTTTGCCCAACACCACGAACAGTGAATCTGCATCAGAGACACTGGACTGAGCCCCCGGCTTCAGCGATTTGCTAAGTTAGTTCTCTATCTTACATGTCTAGCATTAAACCCAAGCAGTGCCCGTCTTAGTCTCTTATATGTTGCTTATAGCAGAAAACCTGAAACTGGGTAATTTATAAAGAAAAGGAATTTTCATCTCTCTCCCAAGGTGGAGTGAGCACATCTGGTGAGGACCTTCCTGCTGGTGAGGACTCTGCAGCGTCTCAAGGCAGTGAGGAGAGTCAACAGTGAGGAGGTGCAGCGTCCTGATGCTAGCTCTTCTTCTTCCTTTAAAGCCACCAGTCCAATTGATGTCACAACCCACTAATCCATCAGCCTGTGAGTGGCTGAGTCCCTTCATGAGAATGAAGCCCTTAGGACGCAATCACCACTTAAAGGAGCCACCTTCTCAACACCGCCACACTGGGAATTAAGTTGTAGCAGGAGTTTCAGACGGGAGAAACACGGCCATCATAGCCATCCCCCTTCTCATGCCGCCCAGGCTGGGACCCCAGCCTACCCTGCACCCTAACAACATAGCCACAGAGCATGAGCCCCAAGGCCTCCTACCCCCTGCCACGCTCAGGTGTCCCACCCAGTCTTCCTGAAAATCTCCCACTCTTCCTTCCTCTCTTCCAGCCAGAATGGCTCTACTTCATGCACCCCTCCTTCCTGTTCAAATCAGGTGCCCCTCCTTCCACCTCCCAGTATGTGACCTCCCTCACACCTCACACCGGGGCTGGCAGAGGGAAGCCTGTATGCTGAGTCCATGGCGCAGGTGCCTCCTTTTTACCTTAGTGTGTCAGGGCCTGAGCAGGCTCTCAGGACAGCTGGCAACTGGATTAGGAGGGTGGGAGTGTGCAGCGATGCCTCCAGAGGCGCACCTGCTGGAGAGAGCTCAGGAAATCCCTAAGCAGCTGTTGTTCATCGACAGTTGTGTGACAGTAGTTATTTGCAGCTAAAACACAAAGTCAATGATTAATCAGCTAGTGACATGAAGGGATTATTGTCTTTGTGAAAATAGGAAGCTTACATTTTCTTTGTACACATTCATGGGGCACATGTGCAATTTTGTTACATGTGTAGATTGCATAGTGGTCACGTCAGGGCTTTTAGGATATCCATCACCAGAATAATGTACATTGCACCCATTAACCAATTTCTCCTCCTGCTTCCTGCCACCCCTTCCCCCTTTGTCTCCATTGTCTCTCATCCTACTTTCAACATACATATTTTTTAGCTTCCAATTATGAGTGAGAACATGCAATGTTTGTCTTTCTGTGCCTGGCTTGTTTCACTTAAGAGCTTAAGGTAATGGTTTCCAGCTCCATCTGCGTTGCTGCAAAAGACATGATTTCATTCTTTTTATGGCTGAATAGTTTAAATATATGTCACATTTTCTTTATCCATTTATCCAATGATGGACACCTTAGTTGATTCCATATCTTTGTGATTGTGAAGCTTTGACTTGTTAATGAAGTGGCTTGAAATTCACCCAGGAAATCGCTGACTCAGCCTTATCAGAACTGAGTCCTTTGCTGGGTCTGCAGTCACTTGGATCAAGCATGACCCTGTTCCCAGCAGGGTGGGCATTCAGAACTCTGCAGTCCTCTGCTCCACACTGCCCCTCTAGGTCCTTTATTGTACCTGGGCCTGAAGAAAAAAAAAATCTGTCCCTGTATTTTATGTAAAAGTATGGTTATTACTTTATTTATTTACTTATTTAGAGACGGAGTTTCAATCTTGCTGCCCAGGCTGGAGTGAAATGGCGTGATCTCGGCTCACTGTAACCTCTGCCTCCCAGGTTCAAGCGATTCTCCTGCCTCAGCCTCCTAAGTAGCTGGGATTACAGGTACGTGCCACCATGCCCAGTTACTTTCGTATTTTTAGTAGAGATGGGGTTTCACCATGTTGGTCAGGCTGGTCTTGAACTCCTGACCTTAGGTGATCCACCTGCCTCTGGCTCCCAAAGTGCTGGGATTACAGGTGTGAGCCACCGCACCTGGCCTGATTATCACTTTTTATCTTAAAATCTTGAAGTTGTCCCTCAAAAAAGGATGTTCATTTTATTAACTCTTTAATGGGGCTGAGTTCGCTATGTGAACTCAGCTGGCAATCATTAAAACTGGTAGGTTGGCTGTTTCAAGGCAAAATTGACTTCTTACCCCAAACTGGTTTCCTTTTCCAATTTAAGCAGAGAAGAAGCCCCAGCCCCACCGGCTGGATCCCAGAGCTGCAGGTGACAAGCCCCACGCACCCTGTGAGTTTCTCTGTGAAAGCCACAACACTGGTGTGCAATCTGGAGGAACTGGGGTCAAGCTCTTTTGCTGCCAAGTGCTGTCAATGAGCAAATGCGGTTGATTCACAGAGTTTAATCAGCAGGGCATCATCCCCCAATAAAATACTAACTTTAAAGTTAATTCTTGTTGTAGATCTGTATAGAAATGCTTCACATAGAAGACAACTTTTTTTCTTTTTGAGACAGAGTCTCACTTTGTCACCAGGCTGGACTGCAGTGGCACGATCTCAGCTCACTGAAACCTCTGGCTCCCTGGTTCAAGAGATTTTCCTGCCTCAGCCTCCGAAGTAGCTGGGACTAACGGCATGCGCCACCACGCCCAGCTAATTTTTGTATTTTTTTAGTAGAGAAGGGGTTTCACTATGTTGGCCAGGATAGTCTCGATCTCTTGACCTCATGATTCACCTGCCCCGGCCTCCCAAAGTGCTGGGATTACAGGCGTGAGCCACCGTGCCCAGCGTGGATATACTGAGAACAAAACACAGGTTAGCAAAACCCTGCAGAAATGTTTGTAATTAAGTGGTTCTTATTATATTGAGCCAAAACCCAGACTTTGGCTTCATCAAATTTTAGAATAAATCAGCTTTAACAAATATAATTAAATTAAATATAATCTAATGACGAGTTTAGAAGTTAGAAATTGAGAACAAAATCCAATAAAAAGGAAGACTGAGATATGAACTGAGGGTTCATGGGGCTTACAACTGGGGATTCTGAGACAAAAGGCATCTCATCCCCAAATGGATGGCTGGCCCGGGGTCCTGGAGCACCTTTGTTAATTCTGGTTGGTCTCATACAGATTTGTGGTGATGCAGGAACCCAGCCTCACTTTCAGACATCCTAATTATGGAAATACTCAGAGGGAAGAAGATGTCATGATATATATAATTTACTTTAAAATTCTTCACCAAAAACAAAATAGAAAATCTGGCAAAATGAGTTTAATCTATGGATGTGGCTGAGTCTCTGACAGGGCCCAAAGAGTGCTTCCTGGTCTTCACGCAGCTGTGCAACCGCTCCCCTGAGAGTGGACCTGGACTCACCTGTAACAGGAACAACTCACAGAAGGTGGGGGCTCCACTCTCCCACCCTCTTCCTCCTGTCCTAAGGGATGCCATAGGTGCCGGTGCAGGGGAGAGGCCACGGGGCAGACGTGGAGGATGTGGGGGCTCCAGGGGAGCCTCAAGTGAACTGAGACTTACAATCACGAGCTCAGTGCCCTAAATCTGACATTAACCCTGAGTGACCCAAGAGCTCCGGTAATGAGGGGAGGAGGAGGGGAAGAGAGAGGAAAGGAGGGGGCTCGGGAAGGAGCAGGGGAAGGAAAGGGGCAGGAAGGACCTCTCCAGTCCCCTCCTACCTCTTCCTTAACACTTCAACTTGGTGTCTACACACACACACACACACACACACACACACACACACACACACACACAGAGTAAGACCTCAGATGCTTCTGGTCAAAGCACTCAAGCACTGCAGGGTCCTGGCTGTTTCCTGGCTGCCACCCAGTTGAATGGGAAGCTCCTGAGGGAGGGTGCTTCTCTCCATCCCAGTCCCGAGGGCTCTGCAGCGGCACTGGCACTGCTCTGAGCCCGGTGCTGAGGACTGGCAGATTCCCTCCAGAGCCCGCGCTCCCAGGAGGGCCCCGCACTCCAGGCCTGTCCTTCAGCATGCGACTGCTGCCTCCCTGCTGGCCCTGAAAGATCCAGTCTCATGGCACATATACACCATGGAATACTATGCAGCCATCAAAAATGAGTTCATCTCCTTTGTAGGGACATGGGTAAACCTGGAAACCATCATTCTCAGCAAACTGACACAAGAACAGAAAATCAAACACCGCATGTTCTCACTCATAGGCGGGTGTTGAACAACGAGAACACATGGACACAGGGAGGGGAGCATCACACACTGGGGTCTGTTGGGGGGAAGTAGGGGAGGGACAGTAGGGGGTGGGGAGCTGGGGAGAGATAACATGGGGAGAAATGCCAGGTATAGGTGATGGCGAGGAAGGCAGCACATCACACTGCCACGTGTGTACCTATGCAACAATCTTGCATGTTCTTCACATGTACTCCAAAACCTAAAATGCAATAAAAAATAATAACTAAAAAAAGAAAGATCCAGTCTCTCTCTTAAGGTGCATTTCAGCTTGCATTTTTCCTTCAGGGAACTTTTGCTTTCTGCACCATATTTTGTTCAAGTACATCTTTTCTGACGGGTTTTGTGTATGACTTACAGACTAAAAGCATTGCTAATTATACTAAATAATAAATTGGTATAATTAATAAAGGTCCTTATCTGAGCATAGCATCATCTGGAGAAAGAATTTTGGTCCTGGAGGCCGGCTGCTTGGGGAGGTGGTGTCTGTCCATCACGGTCACGGTCTGGTTGCCAGGATGAGCATCTCCGGGCTTTCTGAAGGGGCACACGGCAATGTTCAGGTTCACCGTTTGATTTAAAGGAAGATCAGCCAGTGAGGACTGTCTGCAGGGTTCCCCATGAATGGAAATGTCCGTGTAAGAACCCTGACTAAAAGATGCTGTCTGTACTTCTAGAAAGCCTCCAGTACAAATGCCCTCTACATGCAGCAAAAATTACACAATTATATAATACCTAACAATCATGGGAAAACAAAAACCTGGCATCTGTCAGCTCGGGCTGCCCTAACCAAATGCCGCAGGCCGGGAGGCCTAACCCACAGAAGTGTATCCTCTCACAGCTCTGGAGGCTGGAAGTCTGGGATCAAGGAGACACCATCTGGAGGCCTCCCTCCTCGGCATGTAGATAGACATCTTCTCACTGTGCTCTTCCAACGGGCAGAAAAACCAAATTGCATCAACAGATGACAGACAAAACGTGGTGGATGGGTGTAGTGAAATATTTATGACTCAGTCACAAGACAACTGAAGCTGTGATAGGCACTGCAGCCCGGATGGACCTAAGACATTATGCTACGTGGCATAGGCTGGACGCAAAGGGACAGTACTGCATGATTCTCCTCACTTGCAATATCTAGATGAGGAAAATGTGTGGAGACAGAAAGCAGGCCTGCAAAGAAGCCAGGAGGGTGGAGAAAGCGGTTTCTCACTCCCACAGATGCCACGGGGCAGCCCGCCTGGACAGCCACCGCTGTAAAGTCCTCCTCAGAGATCCCTTCTCACCTAATTTGTTGTAGAATGTTTTCCTCTTGACGGATGTGCTGAGTACCCTGGGGGCTCCTCCAGTCCTGGCACAGGGTTCCAGTCCCACACACTCTATGAGCCAGAACATTCCACTGGGGTTTTGATGGGTGGGCCGGCTCCAGCCTTATCTGTTTACAGCTGATAAGGAGAAAAGAGGCCTTTTCCTGGCAGGGACCCACCTCCCCCTTCCAGTGTTCCCAGGCAACCCTTCCAGCTGGGGCTCTTGAAGGCAAACAGGGCAGCTCCCCTGCAGTAAAATGCAAAACCCTTTTATAGGAACTTTCAGGCAAGGAGGCAACCTGGGACCACAAAGCTTTGTGTGGAGAGCAAGTGACAGTCTGGCAAAAATAGATCATCAGAAGCTTTATCTCCCCGGACATCAGCCCTTCTCCTCCGGGTCCACTGCAGAGCTTGGGCAGACAGTACAGGCACAGCGCATTGCTGCTTCTTGTCTCTCAGTTTGGTCTTGCTGGCAAGACATTTCTTTTTTTTCTTCCACATATAAACTGCAGATTTTCTTTTCTTTTCTTTCTTTTTTGAGTCTTGCTCTGTCACTCAGGCTAGAGTGCAGTGGTGCAATCTCGGCTCACTGCAACCTCCACCTCCCAGATTTAAGCCATCCTCCTGCCTCAACCTCCCAAGTCACTGGGATTACAGGCATATGCCATCACACCTGGCTGATTTTTGTGTTTTTAGTAGAGACAGGGTTTCACTATGTTGGCCAGGCTGGTCTCGAACTCCTGACCTCAGGTGATCCTCCTGCCTCAGCCTCCCAAAGTGCTGGGATTATAGGCATGAGCCACTGAGCCTGGCCAAACTGCAGATTTTCAAAGCCTTATTCTACATATGAAATGTCGTGATTTGGCCAGGTGCAGTGGCTCACACCTGTAAACCCAGCACTTTGGGAGGCCGAGGCAGGCGAATCCCACAGGACCCACTGCTGGGAGGCCCCAGGGCAACCCGGTCCTTCAATTTCTTATTGCTTTATTTCACAGCCTCTTTAATAAACCTCACATCTAAAGGTGTAAGAAATTAAATCACCATCAAAGACTATTTCAGCCTTGGAGGAAGAATACTATTTTTAGAAATGAGCTTTTATATTAAAATCACAGACAATTTGCAACTCTGAGTTGCAAGGTGTCTTGTTTAGTGCTGATAACAGGGCCTCCATCCCTATTTTGGTAGTCAGAAGAACTGAGACTTAGAAGGTGCTAGAAGAGGCCCCAGATCACTCCCTCCTTGGGTTCAGTTGGATTCAGCAGGCTCCTTGGCGACGCATGAGCACCACAGTTTCGCCTGTGCTTCCGAGGGCTCGCGTAGTTGCCTTGGATAACTGTGGATGTCTCCTCAACATGTCTGTGCCCTTCGTGTTTTTCAGAGATCTAACTGCCAAGGGACTTAAACTCTCTAAGCCTCCCTTTCTCTCTTTCCACGTGGTGAGGAGTAACAGGGCCTACCCAAGAGGTCCTATAGTAAATGGGGCAGTGCCCTTCCCCCACTTGGTGGGCACAGAGAAGAGGCTCCATTTGTGGAGTGAGGGAGCCTCTCTTAAAGCAGGAGTCACATGTTTTCTCTTATCCTCGTGTTCCCCACTCAGGGCAGCTGGGACCCAAGGCTGTTGACTGTGCCCCACACAGTGGCTCCCTCCCTCACAGGGCCCCTCACCATCTCCCAGTACAAAGTATATGCAATAGAAAATCTCCACCTTCCTATGAAAGCTTTTTCCCATGTTGGGATTTTTTTTTTTCTCTCTCTCAGTGAGAAAATGGCTCATCACCTTGGATACCAACGTTTTACATCAGAGATTGATCACTCCTGCTGCTATCAGCACTGTAAATACTGCTGGGGGGGAGTCAGCCCGAGTCCCCACCCCTAGCCAGGTGTCACAGAGGGGATCGGCCTTCAGGCTCAGAGGGGCCCGCCTGTCACCACAAGCCCAACCGTAGCTGAGGGGCTGCAGAACTCAAGATTCCATCCTGTTTCTCCTGGCTGAGGAAGGGAAGGGAACGGCGCATCTTCTGTACTCCTCCATTCTGTGTCTCCGGGGCCTGGAGTCAAGACACCCTCAAATGCAGAGGCTCTTCAGACACAGCTTTTCTGGAAACTAATCTTCAGTGCACTAAGAGAGGAGAAACCAAAAATGACCTGGAGGCACCATGTCAGGTAAGGAACTCAGGTCATGAGATCTTAGAGCCAAGAAGGGGGTCTCAAGAGCCTCAGAATAAATCATAGTACCTGCTTGACTGTTCATCAGAGGAGGTGTACACTTTCTGTCTCAAAATCTTTCTAAGCCATAGCAACATTAATAAAAACCCACAAGTTACAAAATGATTGCATTATTCATAATTAAATATTTTACATAATTTAATATTTATATATAATGATTGCATTGTATTTTATGTATATGTGAATTTCTGCTTATACTTTTAAAGGTATTTTAAACTTCAATGATTTTCTTTAAATATTCTAGGCTTCTGTTTATGATCAGTTTCGCATTATGGATCATCAACTTGGGAAACAGTAAGAAACACTTTATTCATAGTCTCAGTTTTAATTGCATAAAATATTTGATTCTCAATCATTATCAGTCTCACATTTTCAGTATTTCTGAAAGGCTATCAAATAGAGCAACATCACGGCGGTAGAGGGGAAGTCACCAAGGCTGCGGCCCTGAAGCAGCAACAGACACCGCTCAACTGGACCTCGGGTCATGTCGGGGAGGTGACTGGGAGCGAGGACGGCTGGAGGCCGGGGGAGCGGTTCCCCTACACCGGAGCTTTCCGAGAGGGTGAGTTGCCGCGCAGCCCACAAAATCCAGGGCATCATCTCGGTCTGCGAACTCAGAGTTTAAGATCTGAGAATACCTAGGATAAATTCAGGATAAAACCCAAGAAGAGCATTTTGTTATCTTCAAATAATGATGCACTTACAAAGCTATACAGCTAGAGACAGCTCCCAGTGAGGTGTTAACTAAAAGTTTTACTCTTTCATTGGTAAAAGGTTGTATTTGCTATTCAATGGCTATTTTGCTGCAGATCTAGAGAACTGTGATTTAAATGTGTGGAAAATAAATACCCCAAGCCCAGATAACAGCGGACCCTAACTTGGTTTATCGCAGACGCCGGCTGGGCCCGCCTCCCCAGGAGGCCCCTCACCGGTGGGTTTGGCGTCACTACACCCGTGGGTGGTCCCGCCCGGGAGGCCTGTGCTTAATCACTGTCAGGTGAAGCCACAGCCTGAGGTTAACATGTGAAAGGCAGGGAGGGAGCAAACCCGGCTTGCAGGCTGCACCCGTTAGTTTGTTTCACATCCCTAACAAGCAGGGTTTACCTGAGCAAACACACTTGGCGGGGAGCTGATTTTATTGCCTCCCCGGGGCGGCCACGTTCGGCCTCTTCCCTGCGGGAGAACCCTGAGGGCCGAGGGCCGCGGGACGTGGGGAGCGCGGGGCTGACGCTGGGGTGATCCCTCAGGTGCGCCCGGGAGGCCACGCTGCTGCCGGAACGGCGGCACCTGCGTGCTGGGCAGCTTCTGCGTGTGCCCGGCCCACTTCACCGGCCGCTATTGCGAGCACGACCAGAGGCGCAGGTGGGCACAGGGGCGGGGGGACAGGAGTGGGCGCCGGGCGAGGGACGCGTGGCTCTTGGGGAGCGCGGGAGTGGGCGCTTGGGGACGGATGTGCCGGTCTTGGGGGTCGAGGGAGTGGGCACCGGGGAAGGGATGCGCCAGTGGCGCGGGGGGTGGGGAGGGTTGACGTGGGAGTGGGCGCCGGGCGAGGGGCGCGCGGGCCACCGCACTGACTCAGGTCCCCATCTGTCTCCTCAGTGAATGCGGCTCCCTGGGACACGGAGCCTGGACCCTCCGCGGCTGCCACCTCTGCAGGTGCGTCTTCGGGGCCCTGCACTGCCTCCCCCTCCAGACGCCTGGCCACTGTGGTAAGAAGCCCCGCGATTCGGCCCCCAGCTTACCCCCGCATGCCATTGCGCCTTCATCGGCTCACCCTCCATATCCATCCACAGTGCATCTTTCAGTGCCAGGCCACATAGCAGTCAGCAAACCAGACTGATTCGTCATTGAACAAAGTAGCGTTCATTGGGAATCGTATAGTGAATTAAAGTTGGTTTTGAAGTTGCTTATATCCAGAATGCTGTTTAAAAATGATTTCCAAAGTGTTCTCACGTGTCTGTTTCAGTGAGCCGAATTTCAGGAGATGACCAGCTGGTAAGCAGAGAGGAACCTAGGAGACAAGTTAGCTGTGTAAATTTCAGGTGGTTTCCCTGCACCGTGTCCGCTCAGCTGTGCCTTTCCTCCTCTCTTCTCTTCCGGGAGCACGGGCTAGGGCTAAAAATGGAGGGCACAGTAGTGAAGGCCCAGCCTCTCCACCCTAGACCCGGCTCTGCCCTCTCCCAGGCCTGGGTGGTCTGGTGGTGCAGTGTCCAGGGGCACACCTGATGAAGCCAAGGCCCCGCAGCCACTCTCCTGCCCCCTCCCTCCACCTCAGTGAGCCCTGGACACCTCCACCTGCCAAAGGGCACAGCTCTGCAACCCGACTTCCCACCCGTTGTCCTCAGGCCGTCCTGTCCGGCTGTGTGGAGGGCAGCACCGGGGGCCAAAGATCTTCAACCTGGCTTCCCCAGCCTCCCTCTTGCTCTTGGAGGCCCGCAGTGGGGAGCACACTTAATGTATGCTTTGCTCTCCTTCCCTTCCTGCCCTCCCTTCTCTCCCTGATGGGACCAGCAGTCAAAGGACACTCTTAATAGAGGCGCAGCCCTCAGCCCCACTTCCCATCCAGCTCTCTTCTCAGCTAGCTCTCCATGGTGCCAGGAGGAGAGCGCTCTCCACATGCAGATCACATTTTCCCAAAGCACCCCTTCTTTTATGCGTGCTCGGCCTCTGCCTATAAGTCACCAGCTGCACCAGAGACAGGAGGACGCAGATTTCACGGGCAGGCATCAGGATTGCAGGGGGTGCTTGTGTGGTCCTCACAGATGAAGTCAGTTCCCACCTGCCATTAGGCTGCCCCAGTGGGAACGTGGGGAAGGGTCTAGCTGTGATGACTTCCAGGATATCCGGTCATGATTTTACATTCTTGGAAACATCCAGTGCTGTGATTGCTATCGGCCAAGAACAGTGACAGTGGCTCTGAAAATGTGGCCTCTGTTTGTGAAAGCTGGATAGAATAGTGCCGTCATCCTTCAGGGTCATCTGTCAGGTGCAGAGAGGGCAGTGATCCCTTTGTGTTCTTTCACCCACTGATCCTTCTTCAAGGAAAGTTACAGTGATGCTGGTGATGGCTGTGCTGATGGTGGCTATGAGGACTTGAAGGTGACAACAGCGATGAGGATTGAACATCCTCTGTGGCAAGTGCCACTGCAGTAGGGCGAGCTCTTCTGGGTGTTACAGCAGGAGAGACGCTCTCAGTGTATTTCAGGCACTTTATATGCCCACTACCCCATTTAACTCTTATAAAATGAAGTAGGTGCACCTTTTACATTTGAGGAAACTAAGACACAGAGAGATTGACTTCTGCAGATAGTAAACAGGGTCTGATTCTTAACCTTGTGCCATTCTTATACTCTTCCTGTAAGAGTAATTGTCAATATGACTGGGTACAGTGGATCATGCCAATAATCCCAGAACTCTGGGAGGCTGAGGTAGGAGGATCACTTGAGGCCAGGAGTTTGAGAACAGCCTGGGCAATACAGCAAGACCTGTCTCTACAAAAAACTGTAAAAATTAGCCAGGTGTGGTGATGAGCACCTGTAGTCCCAACTACTTGGAAGGCTGAGAGGCAGAAGGATCACTTGAACCTAGGAGTTTCAGGTCAGAGTGAGCTATGATTGCACCACTGCCCTCCAACCTGGGTGACAGAGAAAGATCCTGTCTCTTAAAAAGAAAAGAAAGAATAAATATGAAAACAAGGAAGATTTTTTAAAGTGTTATATAGAATATAGAAAATTTGGTCATGTTCCAAAGCCAACAGCACAGTAATAGGTAAATAAATGTTTTAAATCCTTTATTGGGAGATGATGATTGTTTTGAAGAGTATGTGGAAGAGAAAATGTTGCTACAGAAGCATGGCCCGCTGGCTCCTGCAGGGACCCCCCGGTCTGGGGATCTCCAAGAGCCCTCCTTGCTCTGACAGATGCTCTGTGAGTCCAAGCAAGAAAAGCTACAAGCTAGCAGGGACCTTTGCCAGTCCTGAGCTAGCCAGGATCTCCTTGTTAGTCTGAGGGGGTGGCTCTTTCTACTGTGGTCCTAAAGCATCAAGTATCAGTTTTTACCAGCATCAAGAGACAATTTAATACTCTAAAATTTAGAGTCTATGGAATGACACAGTGAGGCAGCCAACTCAGGTGTCTTCAGAGACGGGCAGGTAACATGGAAGTGAGACGGGGCCGGGTCAACACTCCACCTCACTGTTGCAAACAAAATTTTTAAAAATGCAATTCTGGGAAGAAACAACCAACCAACAAGCAAACAGACATCAGTGGGCCAGACCCAGTCTCCAGGCCTCTGGGATGCCATCAGAATGGCTCTCGCAGGTCCTGGCACCAGCTGGCTCTGGGCCTGTCAGCATGCACCCTGTGTCCAGCCCTCCTGTCCCCTTCCCTCAGGGAAAGGCCAGCATAGACCTGGTACTACTGACTCTTCTCTTACCTGAATAGCTTATGCTGTGAGTGCCTGACTTAGCATTAGCTTCTCTGGAGCCTCATCTGAGCCTAGATGTTGGCACTCCTGTTTAGGGAGTCTGGCACCCTGGAACAACCCTCTCTCCCAAGGTGGGGTGCTATGGGGAGGCGGCACCCGGGCCTGGAGTGGGCCTGACCTGGCCAAGGCCCGTACAGCCTGCCTGTGTACGGGGGGAGAGTGGTTCTTGCTGTGGGGGCTCATCTGCATCAGTTCCTTGTTAATTTCCAGTTTCATGCTCATGCCAGGTTCCCAAGTCCAGAGGGCATCTCCTGGAGCTGTAGTGGAAGGCAGGGCAGGCTTGGTGGGTGGGCAGGGAGATGGCTGGCCTTTGCTGAGTGGCCCTGAAGACAGTGTCCCTGTAGTTGGGCATGCTCTCCCACCAGTCTGACCCCCCTCCAAACCAGGCCTGGACTTGCTTGTGAGAATGCTCTAGTGGTGTTGGCTGCCATGCCTGTAAGGTTGTCCGCTTCACATGACAATCACCACCCAGGACATTAGCCAAGACCCTGCCCAGCCCCACCACTCCAGAGATTCCCATTCCTATGTTCTGGACTGGGGTCCCACCTACACAGAGACCAAGGCTTAGGGACCCTCAGGGTTCAGCATGAGTGAGGCCTGCTGTGAGGGGTGGGGAGGGGGGACAGGGACTAGGCATTCAGGTGCTGCTTCCTATCACCAGCGGTGTGGGCTAGAGAACGGTCCGGCAGGTGAGTCCCATGGGGCGAGGAGGTGCGACTCACAGCGCTAGGCCTCCTCAGAACTGCAGCCTGGCTTTGGATGGCTGCATCTCCTGCTCCATCAACTGTCCCTTGTCAAAGAAATATTTCAAGCACTCATTTGGGGAAAAGTGGAACCTTTGTTGCAGCAGATGGCGGTGAGCTGTTCTACACTATGGCACTGTTTTATGCCGGTCTGTTTGCCCCACGTATACCATGGACGGTCTATTTGCGCCAATCACTCAATGACCTGGAGCGGGACTCTCTGAAAGGTGACGGGCCAAATGAGAAAGACTGAAGGGCTGTTCTTCGTTCCCCTTTTAAACCAGTACTGTAGTTCTCCTTCAGCTCTCTAAGTTCTACAAACATTTAGAGGCTTCCTTCTGTGCAGATGTCAACGTGGGGCTGAGACCTGCTTCCCGGCACCTCGCCCTGCTGCGCGGCCGAGGGGCGGAGCCTAGTGAGGCCCCGGGAAAGGGCCTGCAGAAGGCAGGGAGCAGGCTTTTCTATACACCCCCCAAACGGAGCCGCAGCACCGCATGTCTTTCATCTCGGGTTTGTCTGTTTTTCCAGACCCGAAATACTTCCTGGCCTCCCGCGCTCACGGGCCGAGCGCCGGGGGCGCACCCAGCCTGCTGCTCCTGCTGCCCTGCGCGCTCCTGCACCGCTTCCTGCGCGGGGATGCGCCCGCGCGCCCTCCTCCGCCCCTCGTCCCCTCCGTCCCCCAGCGGGAGCCGCGCCCCTTCAGAAGGCCGGGATGTGGGCATCGCCTTTCATTTTCTATGTTGTAAAATAGAAGCACAGGGTGAATATTTTTATTGGGTAATAAACATGTTCATGAAAGCTCCTTTGGCTCCAGGTCCTTGGGGGAGGGACACGTGTGTCCACAGCACCGCTGTGACGGGTAGGTAGAGACAGCAGGGCAACAGCGGGAGAGCAGAACTGGAGCCAGAAAGCCTGGCGCCGCCTCCTCGGCAGCGTTAGCGCCTTCCTTTCGCATGTCTGTTAAGTGGGAAACGAAGGCACAGGCAAGGCAGCGGAGTTCAGCCTAAAGCGGCGCCGGGCCAGCCTCCCCAGTCTCCTGAGCACCCCTTCTCAGGCCGCTGCCCGGTCTGAGGCTGTCGTGTCCACAGCCAGTCTAGGGGGGTGGGCGCAGCGAGCTCAAGACGCCAGGCCCGGTGACAGTACACAGGCTTGGCCACGCGGGATGTGACCCCAGCAGCGCACACCTCGGGTACAGGACCCTTGCATTGAGCTCTTCAGCTTTTAAAATCCACTGTAGTTCACGAGCCTGCATGATACAATTACTTTTACGTTTTATATTGTAGATTAGTTTATTGGCATTTTCAATCTTTTCAACTATTTGCTTTGAAAATATGAATTTAATGTAACATTCAAATGAGTATTAAATAAAAATAAAGTAGAACTTCATTAGAGGGCTGGCTTGGAGTTCATTGGTTCATGAGAAAAATTATTCAAGTTTTGAGACGTAAATATTGCTAGGCATTAGTATTTTTTGGTACTAAAGTTGTCTTCAGGTAGTTTCAAGTGTGTTCTGAGCAGTGCCTTATTTTTCTGTTTAATTATTGTAGGAATGAACAAGTGATGAACTTTGCAAATTATCCTAAGAGCTTGATGAATAAGTATATGCTACTCCTAAAATTCATGTTTGCAGAATACCTATTTTTTACAACATTGGCAGGCAAAAAAGACACTGCCTTATTTTCAGTAGGCACACTTAGGAAATGGAACTTGAAAGGTCGCAGTTGTGGTTAAAAAGAAAACTGAGAACTCTTCAATATTAGTGTGAATATCTAGGGTATAAACACAGTTTAATTAGAAAATTAGAAATCAGGCTCTATGGATTTCTGTAGTAGAATATTAGAATGGATCCTTCTAGGAGAATGATTCTTTTTTTTTTTTTAAGATGAGGTTTCACCATGTTGGTCAGGCTGGTCTTGAACTCCTGACCTCAGGTGATCCACCCACCTTGGCCTCCAAAGTGCTTGGATTACAGGCGTGAGCCACTGCGCCTGGCCTAGTAGAATTATTCTTGATTATAAGCAAGAAAATCAAAGTCACCATTTATCTGTCTGCTAACTAATTGGGAAGCCTTTACCTCCCTAGCACTGAAAAGACAAGGAGAATTTGTGAATAAAAAGCACTTTCTTTTGGCAGCCCAGGCATCCAGGGAGACATTTAAAAATGAGAAACTTTTCAGAAGAGAAGAGCGACGCTGGGCTCCTGGCTGTTAACGTCACATAAATGTGTCCTAGATCTTATCTGTCCCCTGCAGTTGAGGAGGATAGAGACATCCCCTGGGCCACTATCTGCCAACACCCCTTGCTGGGAAGAGCCTGTTCACACTCCTGGGTTTGCTCACCCGGACAGAGGGAGGGCACCTCCCTTCCCAGAGCAGTCTCCAGCTGTGTCCATTCTGCAGAGTTTATAGAAGCTGCCCTTTTCCTTGCCAGCTTAGCCCTGGCTCACTCATCCCCCACACATCCTAGAAAAGCAAAACCTGTCCGTACATGCCCTCTCTGAGGGAGCCACTTGCCAGGGACACTGGAAGGAGATGATGAAGGGATGCATAAGGACTTGTACCAGCATAGGGCTGGTGTGTTCAGCCTGTTCCTATGTCGGGGTTTAGCAAATGCCTGCAGCTGAGGGGAGCCCTTGTTCCTTTCAGCCCGTCACCGTTTCCCCACTCTAGCCTAGATCCAAACTGACTTTTCTAGCTGTGAGCAAGCGGCCTCTGGATATAGTCTCAGTTTCCATTGTCTGCAAAGCCACTCTGGCACATGCAGCCATATATCACACCAGCAACAGTGTCTGGGAGTGACCTTTCTGTGGAATTCAGTTTTGGGAATTTAAAATTAGGTTTGATAAGCTTTACACGCACAGGCATTTCTCATCTCACTTGGACCATCGGTTATGGGAAAAGGAGAACAAGGAGCTATGCCTCCCATAGTCACAGCTGCTCGGCACGCACTGATCTGGCCAGCACCTGGACCCCTCTGGGACCTCGGCACAGTATTAAGGAAGCTTGTGGCCACAGAGCGGGCTGGATCTCCAGGAGCTGAAAGCTGCCAAGCGAGTGGGGTGCTGGACTGGGAAATGTCTGCAGCACTGCCGCAGGGATGGGTGTGCAGCTCAGTGTCTAAGAACCGGCTCTCCAGCAACAAAGGAGGTGTATAAGTATGCTGATGGCACTTTATTACAAGTTTTACTCATACAAAGTACATTATAGCACAGAATTTGCAAGTCATAACAAAATATACAACCGCCTTTATCCCATATAGCCTATGTGCTTTTGTTGATTTTTATCAGATCTTCTATCGGCACTCAAATGTAAGGTTGTGCTGCAGCCACGATTTGGCAAATGGAGTTGCATCCTAACTCACTGACTCTCCAACGAGTTTATTGTCATTAAATCTGAAATGTGATCTACCATGGAGCTATTTCCAATCCTTCTACAAGGTATGTTAATTAACTGAACCATTTCAACTTTGGCACTCTCTATGTGAGAATATTACTAGTTTGTTGACATGAGTGATTGCTTTTCCGAATCAGTGTGTTTTCAAACGAGACTCGTTTTAATCAGGTATGGTAAGAAGGCAGACAGGGAAATGATGTCAAGGAGGAGGAAGTGTGTATATCAATTAGAAACGGGAGGTATGCCATGCAATGCCACACGAGGCAGCCCCAGGATGGCCCGGGAGGCAGACGGAGCAGGCACCTTGGGCAGGAGCTTGCACGGTGGCATGTGTGGGAAGGAGTGGGTGAGGCAGGGCAGGTGGTGTAGGGTTGGCTAGTGAGTCATTTCTGTAGGCTCCAGGGCACAGGGCTGTCCCTAATTGCCTGGCACATTTTCCCCTCACTCTCTCTGCTTCCTGATTGACCCTGGTGCCTCTCCATGTGGCCCTGTGTGGCGTGGAATGTCCTGTCCTCTTGCCCTGTGAACGTAACGGACTGTCTTCATCATTTCCATGACTGCATTCTTGCCGTACCTAAATAACAATAAAACCCACATTTAAAAACAAATAGGCAAGAGCTGTTCACACCATTAGAACCATTATGTACTAAGGAGCCGCTGAGGCTCCTGGGTTGTCCTTGCTAAAGCTCCCGAGATGCTGGTGGGGTGACTTTCTGTCTCATTGGCGGGGGCGCGGCCCGGAGCTGAGAAGAGGATGGTGAATAACAAGCATCTGCTCAGACCCAGCACTGTGCCCAGCAGCCTGCTGCTGCCTCTGAGGTTTACTCTCTGCCAAGGACACCTCAGTAAATCTGAGAGAAGTCTCATTACCACCCAGCAAATGCTCACGGGGTTGTAAACCGGCAGCGCCCTGCTTCAGAATCCGCCACTGAGCCAATGACTTCCCTTCATAATACATCTCGCCTCCAAGCAGGGCTTTGGATTTTTCCCTCATGGCATGTGATAGACCATGATTAAAGAAAAGGCACCTTCACGGTCTTTGTTTGACATACGTGGAAACCCAGGCTTGAGGAGGTGGAAGAATTCAGCAGGTACTGAAGCCAGAGAGTGGGAAACCAGGGACTACAGTTTAGCCCCTTGATTCCAAATCCCAGGCACATTTTCTGCTGCCTAGGAGAGACTGTGAACCTCCACTATGAGTTTGACATCAATTAGGATTTCAGTCCTTGTTCCTGAGCCTCCCTGTGTGGGTTGCTTGCCAGGCCTGACTTCAGTCATCCCAGAGTCTTTGCTCCCTCAGACACATTTCGCATCAGATGAAAACTTCCAGCCAGGTACAGTGGCTCACGCCTGTAATCCCCACACTTTGGGAGGCTGAGGCAGGAGGATCACTGAGCCCTGGAGATAGAGGCTGCAGTCATCTATAATATGATGGCACCACTGCACTCCAGCCTAGGTGACAGAGAGCACACCCTGTCTTAAAACTTTTTTAATTAGGAGAGATCCAAGATGGCTGATCACTAGCAGCTCGGGATTGTAGCTCCCACTGAAAGCACAGAGAACGAGAGGACGCCACACTTTCAGATCAATTTTTGTTGCTCACGCACCAGGAGATTCCCAGCGGAGGAGCCCCACGGGTCGCCAGCACAACTCTTGAGGCCGACGAGGCAGTTTTGCCACTGCCTTGGTGCAGTGGTTCTTGGTGCAGAATCAGAAAGCACGATCAATCTTAACACCACTGTTTTGGCCAGCGCAGTGGGTTGCTCAGATTTTAGCGCTGGGAATCAACAAGTTGGACGTCCACTCAGAAACCCAACTATAAAGACGGTAATTATAAAGACCAGAGATGGATAAATCTATAACGAAGGGAAGAAACCAGCCTAAAAAGGCTGAGAATACCCAAAATCAGAACACCTCTCCCTCTACAGGGGATCACAGTTCCTCATCAGCAACAGAACAAGGCCTGATGGAGAACGAGCATGTTCCATTAGCAGAAGCAGGCTTCAAAAGGTGGGTGTTAAGAAACTTCTGGGAATTAAAAGAACTTGTTCTAACCCAATGCAAAGAAACTAGGAACTTTGAAAAAAGCTTTGGTGAAATGTTAACAATAACACACAATTTAGAGAGGAATATAAGTGAATTAATGGAGCTGAAAAACACAGCACGAGAACTTTGCAAACTATGCACAAGTTTTAACAGCCGACTTGAT
>NW_016107950.1:614769-635384 GCF_001604975.1 Cebus imitator | reverse complement strand
TATATATATATATATATATATATATATATATATATATAAATGAAATAACTTCCCCCACTACGGCATCACTCTGGCCCCACCCTCATTCCCATTGGTATTACAGGTGGCCTCAGTCAACCCTCCCAGGATCTCAATAGCTTGGACGCAGAACAGGGCTCCTGTCTTCCATAGTCAGACCCCGGTGTAGCCGCATCTGCCCAGTGCTGCTGAAACCCTCAGGAGAAAGGAGCCTCTAGGCAGAGCTGGGGGAATCTTCCTCCACGTTTCACCATTTGTGGTCTAATATTTTGCTTTTTACAATGTTGCCAAGAATGGAAAATGCCGTGTGGAAAGTCTGTCTGTTTCACTCCTGCCAGCCTTAATTCCTGCGTGGTGAGCAAGAAACACTATAATACGAAAATCGACATGAGGGCTTCTTCAGGGAAGAGCGTCAGGATAGCGGGTGGTCCTCCTCCTGCGCTCACGGTGGGGGGTGGGGAAGGTGCCGAGCCCCTCCCAAGTCCTCCTGATCTACTCGTTGAAGTCCTTGCTGTCCTCTGCACACCTTTGCAAGGAAACCTGTCGAGGTTGTCATTTTGAGTGAATATAAAAATAAAATGAGGCCAGGCACAGGGGGTCCCCCTATAATCTCAGCACTTTGAGAGGCGCAGGAGTTCAAGACCAGCCCAGGCGGCATAATGAGATTCCTTCCTTACAAAAAAGTTTTTAAAAATTAGCCAGGTGTGGCAGTGCGTGCCTGTGGTCCCAGTTACTCGAGAGGCTGAAGAGGGAGGATGACTTGAGCCCAGGAAGTAGAGGCTGCAGGGAGCTGTCCTCACACCACTGTACCCCAACCTGGATGACAGAGTGAGACTGAGTTATTATTTATAAACAAATAAAATCTCAGACACATCATGGTTTGAGTTTCCTTCTGGCTCACGTATATGCCTGTGTTCTCTCCCTGCCCCTCACCCACTTCCTCAGCATCGCCCTGGTTTCTGAACTCCTGACTGCACCACTGAATGGTGTTGAGTGGCCCTGTGTGCCAGGCTGGAAGCCAGGCTCACGCCAAAGAGCTGGGACCCTGTGGGTGGAGGGAGACAGTGTTCAGTGAAGTCTGGCTCTAGCCTGGTGCTCCCCGGGGGGTCCCCTGCAGTGAAGGGCTGTGGACAGGCCCAGTGTCCTCTTCCCCCCAGATGTCAGGTCAGCTCCAGCAGGAGTCTGGCTCCAGAAATCCTCCTGTCACAACTCAAGAGAAGGGATTAAGGATGTTTCTGAGGGTGGCAAGGAAGAGGAAGAGGGCCGTAGGTATGGCTCAGGAAAGATGAAGATGGGAAGGCAAAGACGTCCACTCATCACTGAGACTCCCCCAGTATTCTTTTCGGCATTTTGGGAAAACCAACAAAGCTTATAGAAAGTGCTGGACAGGCTGGTATCTCGTGTGGCCATTGGAGGGGAGAAGGCAAGAGAATGGCAAAGGTTGGTGCAGGCCAGGGAGGCCTGCCCTGAGCACATCTGCAGGGAGTGAAGCCTATCCCAGTGATGCCAAGCCCGTCAAGGGCTCCTCAACAGGAGGGGCTGCGGCTGCAGGAGGATGCCCATCCCACAAACACCCCACTTCCCAGCCAAGCCTGCCTAGGGCTCCTCACACGGAGGGGCTGCAGGTGCCTGCAGCTGCTCCGCTCTGCTCTTTGTGAAGAAACCCCTTGCCTACAGGACCATCCCACCCTCCCAATCCCTCAAAGTCGAGAGGACACAACCCCACTCAAGCACTGGGCATGGTTAGACATTGTCAGGGCTGGCCCCCCTGTCAGGACTCCGTTCTTGAGAGCAGGGAGACTTACCTAGCTCACTTTGCCTCCCTGTGGACCCAAGTGATTGAGGCCATGTGTGGCTGCTCTCTCCACTTGCCATGGGAACCTCAGCCGAAGATATGGGAATGAAGTGGTCGGTGCATTTGTTTCTGTGAAAACCCTCTATGTGAGGCTGCCTTGGCTGACTGCATCCCTCGGCCGAGTGTCCCTGCTCCTTCTGAGCACCCTCTCCCCAAGGTTCCCACTCCACTGGTCTCTTAGGACATCTGCTGGCAAGAGCTCTGCTTCTGCTGCCTGTGCGAGGCCCCTGCCCTTGGCTTTTCCAGTCCCTTCTGCCCAAACATACCTGGGTGATTAGTACTTTTTGTAAACAAATGCTCTACAAATTCTCCCAACTAAAGTGGACCAGCTCCAAAGTCCACACTGTGACATCCAATATCTTTTTTTTTTTGAGATGGAGTCTTGCTCTGTAGCCCAGGCTGGAGTGCAGTGGCACGATCTCGGCTCACTGCAACCTCCACCTCCCAGGTCCAGTCCAGTTCAAGCAATTCTCCTATCTCGGCCTCCCAAGTAGCCGGGATTACAGGCATGAGCCAGCATGCCCAGCTATTTTTTTCTATTTTTTAGTAGAGACGGGGTTTCACCACGTTGGCCAGTCTGGTCTTGAACTCTTGACCTCGTGATTCACCTGCCTTGGCCTCTCAAAGTGCTGGGATTGCAGGCATGAGCCACCACGCCCGACCAACATCCATATCTTTAAAGTAATGACTAGCTTCCTCTTTCATCTGCATTTACCCTGTTCACCCAATCTAATGTGGTATTTAATTCAATGACATTACATTTTTTTTTGAGACAGAGTCTTGCTCCATCACCCAGGTTAGAGTACAGTGGCAATATCTCAGCTCGCTGCAACCCCCACCTTCCTGGTTCAAGCAATTCTGTCTCAGCCTCCCAAATAGCTGGGACTACAAGCACCTGCCACCACGCCTGGATAATTTTTGTATTTTTTTTTAATGGTGCAAAGATATACATATATTTAGAATTAGCCAGCTGGACTCAGTTTAGATGATCCCAATTTTGTTGGCAACATCCAAAGTGTCGTAATCAGGAGCCAGTCGAACATATGCCTTCTTCTCTCCATCAGGCCGAATCAGGGTGTTGACCTTGGCCACATCAATGTCATAGAGCTTCTTCACAGCCTGTTTGATCTGGTGCTTGTTGGTTTTAACATCCACAATGAACACAAGTGTGTTGTCTTCTGTCTTCTTCATGGCGGACTCAGTGGTCAGCGGAAACTTGATGACAGCATAGTGGTCATTTGTTTCTCCTGGGGGCGTTCTTCCGAGGATATTTGGGCTGCCTCTGGAGTCACAGTGTCTTGGGCCGCCGGAAGGTGGGTGACGTGCAGATCTTCTTTTTTTTGTGGCTGTGGACACCTTTCAACACTGCCTTCTTGGCCTTTAACGCCTTCCCTGTGACTTTGGCTTTAGGAGGGGCAGGAGCTTCCTTCTTCGCTTTTGGCGCCATCTTGTGAAAAGGGTCCAATTTTTGTATTTTTAGTAGAGATGGGGTTTCACCTTGTCGGTCAGGCCGGTCTTGAACTCCCGACCTCAGGTGATCCACCCGCCTCAGCCTCCCAAAGTGCTGGGGTTACAGGAGTAAGCCACCGTGCCTGGCCTGATTACATTTTTCCTGTGTAATATTTTGTCTTGGTTCTTTTCTGTAGTTTCTTTGTCTTGGGTCTTATTGCTAATAATATTTTTCTGTTCGTAAAAAGGTATTTATTGCGTTTATTAAATATGTTTGGTCTATCTTTTCTAATAACTCTGCTTCCAGTAGTGGACACTGTGCAGCCTGCTAGGTTTTGGTGGCCATTGGGCTCCCGGAATGGGCAGCTGCTCCAGTGCACATGTGTGCATTCCCTGGGCTTCGCAGCTCCTGGTTGCCCTGTCTGCACCAGGAAGGCTCCCAATGAGTCAATGAGGAGGGTGACCCCAGAGCAGAGGGCCCAGGCACAGAGCACCACACACTCTCTCCTGCATCCTGCAACCCCGCAAGCCGCTCCTGCAGGCAGGTCTTCCATCGAAAACCCTGGAAGAGATCACAGTGGAAGGGGCCCATTTCCTTGGATGCAACTGTCCCACCCAGCGGGGCTGCAGGAGGAGGATGGAGGGCACGCAGCATCAGTGGCAGGGGGGGCCCTCACCCTGGCTGACACAGCCACGTTGCAATCCTGGCACCCGAGCAAGACCAGGCAGCGTGTGTCACGAGGTGTGGGAGGCAAGCGACAAGAGCAGAGTGTGAACAGCCTTCTTAGGTCCGGCCCCTAGCTGCCCCATCCTCCATCCCCAGCTACAGCCGCCCAGGATAACGTCAGTTTCTCCGGGATTTTCTCACTGATTTTGGTAAGTTTCTGAAATCCAGACTGACTTCTCACCTCCACAGCTCACCCAGGGTTGATTTTGGAGGCAGCAGCCTGTACAGCACAACACTTGGAGGCCTGGAGCCCCTGACGACGAGTCTGGTGAAAGCCACGCAGGGGCCGCTCCCAGCCTTTCCCGAGCCTGGATCGCTGGCCCTGCAGGTCTGTTCTCGTCTCTGATGTCAGTCTTGTTGTCTGGTGTCCTCCCTTGCCACTGACCAGAGAGAATCTGGCCACACTAGAGACGGGCCAGCAAGAGCCCCTCAGGGCAGTCTGGGACGGTGAGACAGGGCTGGAGTCTCTGGGAACAGCTGCACTGGTGGGAAGCACAAGGCTTCTGAGCTCTCCCTGCAGATGTGGGTTTGAATCCCTGTTCCGGTATTTATTACCACGTGACCTTAGACAAGTTCCTAACTATGCTGGCTTCCACATCTATAAAAAGAGACTGAATGCAGCTAGCAGTCCTGAGCACGGAGGTGGGTTCCAGGCTCCGGAACACACCGGCACTGTGCTCCAGCAGGCCTGCGGAGCTCCTCGCTCTGGATTTGCAGCCACAGAATCGGAGGAGGCCGGAGGAACTTCGCGGACAGGCAGGCCATCACGTAACTCCATGCTCCACGCCGGAACATGCCTGCTGCTGGACAAAGCACGAGTCACCAAGTGAGGGAGCCCCAGCCCAGCCAGCATGAGACCACCACGGGTTGAAGGAAAGGGGCAGTTCTGGCGACAGCAGGGGGCTAATGCTCTAAACCTGAATCGATCAAGGGCTGATTTCCACCTCAGGGCCCAGCAGTCCCACTCTGCAGCCCCATAGCTGAGTTTGCCATCAGGGGCGGAAATGCTTCCTTCTCACTTCCAGACACTGCCGAGCTTGTAAAGCCAGATACTGTGCTGGGCACAGGTGTCTGGCTCAGTGGCAGCTCACTGGGAAGGAGGGAAGGAAGGCTCTGAGCAGGAAAGGAAATCTCTGCATTAGCAGCAGAAGGCTTCAAGACCAAGAGATTCTGCCAGTCGTGCCCATGAGGCTTCATTTGTTCCCACCTAGGGCCTGGACTATCTGGGTGACAACAGGATTGGAAAGAATTTGCACAGAACACCTGGATGGCACTTGGAGCACAGTGCTCCTGCAGTGACCTGGGGCTGCCCTCTTCTTATTGTGAGTTCAGGTTGGGTTTCGGGGAGAGCTGTGGCGTGAGGCCCTTTGGGAGTCCTACTGACTCGTTAGGATACAAACCTGACTCAGGCAGGTGCAGGGGCAGCTTGGAGGCTGGTGTGTGGGCTCAGTGCAGGAGCAGCAAGTCCTGGGTCAGCCAAGCCACAACCACCACAAGCTGGAGCAAGCCCCAGGGATGGGGGGCTGGGTTTCTGGAGGCAGGGAGAAGGCAGGGCTGCGGGTACAGTGGGCAGTCGGCTGAGAGCTGACCCCTGGGACAGAGTTCTGGGATTGCTGACACAGCCCTCAGCCCCCTTCACAGTCTACTTGCGAGCTGTCGAGGAGAGCTTCTGTGACTTGTATGCCTGGACGAAGCGGCTTCAGTCCTGACCGGTGCCCTGCACCCCGCTTCAGGGGGACAGGTGGCTTCTTCCATGCTGGGAGGCCCTGGCCTCATTTTTCTGGAAGACTGCACACCCTTGATGGCAGGAATGGTGCCTGAGTCTGCACGACCCAACTCCCCAAGGAGAGTGACTTGCCTCCCAAATGGTCAGCCTGGTCCCAGCCCAGGGAGGAGGGAGACCTTCCCTCCCTGAGGAGCTGGAGGCACAGTGGAGCATGGGAGAGGACTCTGGTGGGCCAGAAACCAGAGCAAGTAGCTTCTTGGGTGGTTTTTATTTTGTCAGGTCTGGGGCAGGGGTGGCCTTGGGTGGACAGGAGAGCCCAGAGATGGAAACACGTCAGGAGCATGCAGAGCTCAGCAAGGAGGCCGGCCTGAGGTGGGCATGCTTGCGTTAAGAGGCCAGGGGCCCCAGCCCTTCACAGGCTCCCCAGGAGAATCAGCAGCAGGAGGAGGGTGTGAGCAGCCAGCAGGGCTGCACAGAGCCAGGGCTCGTGAACGGGAGCCTGAGAGGTCATGCTGTCCAGGACTGAGGGCGCTTCCTGAGGAGGAGCCAAGGCAGGATCGGGTGGGGGGTTCTCCCTCTTCTTCTGGCTGATCCAGTTGGTGAAGTAGGAGAGCCTGGTGAAGACGCTGGGGCCGACAGGCGGGCGGCAGTCCATGCTCCAGCTGGACAGCCCCATCAGGAACCAGGTGCCATTTAACGGGCAGACAAGGGGACCCCCGGAATCTCCCTGAGGACAGAGAGGACATGGGTGGTGGAGACCAAGACAGGGAGGGACACGCATTGTTCGGGCATAGGAGGCCCTGTGCTTCTCCAGGATGGAGTGTGGGAAGGAAGCAAGGTGTGCGGCAGGTGTCGGCACTGTCTGAGTGAGGGGCGCTCATCTGTCACCTGAGCAATGTTAGAAGCCCAGACCCAGGAGGGACCTCTTGGATGAGAATCTCGAGGACGAGGCCCTGGAGTCCCACTCCACAGAGCTCCCAAGGAAACCCTGGGCAGAGCCTCCAGGCTGGCAGTCACAGACCCGCAAGAATAAGCAGGGGACTCCAGGCCTCGCCCTCCTGGCCCCGGTGGGGAGAAGGCACTGCCTGTGGTCCCGAGTGTGGCCGAGTGCCTTGGTGGGAATCCCCAGCCTAGCACTGCATCCCACCAGAATTTTTCTTCTTTTTCTTTTTTAACTTTTTAAAAAAATTGAAATGGAGATGGGGGTCTTGCCAAGTTACCAGCTGATCTTGAACTCCTGGTGTAAGTGATCCTCCCGCCTTGGCCTCCAAGGTGCTGGGATTCAGCCTAGTTCCTAATCCAGATGTCCTTGGCTTATTAAGGTCTCTAGTGTTCCCTCCATTTCTGGGTTGAGCTTTTTAGAAAATGCCAGGCTGTGGGATGTGCTGAGGGGAAAAGAGGTGCTGCCCGTGCCCAGCCTGAGGGTGGGGGAGTGCCAGGGGGTCCCAGGGGAGCACGGGGGATTGTGAGTGTGACAGGGCCCCCAAACAGGGAAGTCCCTGACATCATGGGTGGACCACCCCCATCCCTTAGGCCAAAAAAGGAATCCCAAGGAAATAAGCACCCTCCTGTCATCTGTGCAATCAATAAGACCGAGCCCCTTCTGCATGCAGGCAGCATTGAGGAGGCCCCGAGGGCCATTCCACATGAACAGACATTGCAGGCGTGTGGACTGGGACGGGCAGTGGCAGGGTGGCCTGGAAGAACTCCGGAAGGGCTGCTCTAATCCGAGAGCTTCTCTGAGCCAATGCTGGAGGAAGGAGCAAGGCCTGCCTGTGCCAGCCCACAGCCTCATCAGTGGGTAGGGAACCCATGGGACTTGGTGCAGATTCTGTCTGGTAGGATGGTTCCGGCCTGAGCCCCATCACGACACAACTGCAGAAGAAGGGATGGCAGAGGCTGGCGGGAAATGGTCAACAGACAGGACTTGCCATATCTGACCCTTTCTCTCTAAGGAAATGGAGCAAGGCAAGAGAAGCAGGGCCACGGTGCACAGTGGGCTCTTGGTGTCAGGAGGCTGAGGAGGCCCCTCCAAGGAGGGGAGCAGAGAGCAGGAGGGGCCGCCCTCAGTGTCTGATGGCAGATGCTGCACCAATGCCTGCCTGCACGGCTGTGGTGAGAACAGAGCCCAGGAAGCAAGAGAGGGCCCAGGCAGACACTCTGGGGTGAGCCCTGCTGGGACGGGAGGAGGTTGTGGGGAGCAGGGAGGGTGTCTGTAGGGCATTTGGTGATGGGAGTCATTGAAGAATGTTTCTGCACTGTGGGGTGACCAAGGAGAGAGAGAAAAAAAGAGGGAGGCGCAAGAGAGGGAGAGGAGGCCGGGCGCAGTGGCTCACGCCTGTAATCCCAGCACTTTAGGAGGCTGAGGCGGGCGGATCACTTGAAGTCAGGAGTTTGAGACCAGCCCGGCCAACATGCCCAAACCCTGTCTCTACTAAAAATATAAAAATTAGCCGGGTGTGGTGGCACATGCCTGTAGTCCCAGTTACTTGGGAAGCTGAGGCAGGAGAATCACTTGAACCCGGGAGGCGGAAGTTGCAGTGAGCTGAGAATTCTCAACTGCACTCTAGCCTGGGTGACATGGGCGACAGAGTGAGACCCTGCCTCAAAAAAAAAAAAAAAAAAAAAAAAAAAAAAAAAAGAGGGAGAGGATCCTGCAGGGGCCTCTGGGGCCTACAGCTCCCGAGGAGGGCAGGACCTCTCCAAGCTTGACTGTGGCTGTGACCCCTCACGATGGGCTGTGCGCTTCCTCTCTGGGCCTCAGCTCCCCCACCACGAAATGGAAAGATTACACATAGTGCGGGAAGACATCCACAACACATGAACATATCCAGTAATGGGTCACACCACAATAAAGAGCTCCTATCATTCAGAACGAAAGGCAGACAGTCCCATACTTGGCAAAAACCTTGCATGGACACTTTACAAAATAGGCAACAAACATATGACAAAGGGCTTATCTTCACTCGTCACCAGAGAAATGCACATTAAAAACCGCACACAATGGTTCATGTGAAAACGGCAGACAGTTTGAAGGACCGGCAGCACCAGGGCGCAACCTGAACTTCCACCCACCAGCTGCTGGGAGTGCAAACTGGTACAACCAGGCTGCAGAGTTTCCCAGAACATCGATGAGAGGCGAACATGGGCATATCTCATGGGAAGGCAATTCCACTGCCAGGGTGACCGCCAACCAGAGTGGGAACCTGTGAGCTCTAACATGCGCGCATGCATCAGGAGGTTCACAGCTATTCTATTTGCAACAGCCTCAAATGGAAACCACCCAAATGCAACACACAGTAGAATGGATAAGAAAAACTGCAGTGTCTTCGCACAGTGGAATAGCATATGACAGCAAGAATGAACAATATAGACTGCACGCCAGATGGATGCCTCACACAGACACAACAGACTGAGGGACCAGGCCAAAGCTTGCTGGCATACCATATGGTTTCACTCAGCTAAAACTCCCCACACAAAGCCATCATGCTTTAGAAAGCAGGCAGGGTTGTCCTGGGGGAGTTAGTGTCAGGAATGGGGCATGGATGGAACCCACCAGTGCCAGGCTCATGAGAGGTCAGTCTCTGGAAATCCCTCCACAGGACACTCAAGCCCTTTCCTGTGTATAGTGTGATTCAACAATGCTTTTTTTTTTTTTTTTTTGAGACAGAGTCTTGCTCTGTCACCCAGGCTGGAGTGATCTGGGCTAAGTGTAACCTCTGCCTCCCGGATTCAAGCGATTCTCCTGCCTCAGCCTCCTGAGTCGCTGGGACTACAGGCACACACCACCACACCCGCCTAATTTTTGTATTTTTAGTAGAGACGGGTTTCACCATGTTGGTTAGGCTGGTCTCAAACTCCTGACCTCAAGTGATCCACCTGCCTCGGCCTCCCAAAGTGCTGGGATTACAGGCATGAGCCACAGCACATGGCCAACAGCGTTTCTTGAAAGATGCAAAGAAAACGGATGGACCAGTGTGTTTTGGGGGTGTCTGTCCTGGATCCGACATTTCAGACTTGGCTGGGCTTGGGAAGAATTCAGGACGGGGGCAGGGTCCAGAGAAGACCCTGTGGCAGAGGCCCAGCGCAGCACAGGGCAGAAAGACTGAGCCCACTCACTTGGCAAATGGCCTTTCCTGTTATGAGGTCCCCAGCACACAGCATGTCCTCCTGGATGCTGTAGTCACTGCTGCTTGACTGGCTGGGGTGCTGGGGCTGGAAGAAGGATGCGCAGACACTGTTTTCCATGACGCCGACCTCTGCCTCCTGAAGCTGGAAGGGCGCAGGCAGCAAGACTGTGGGAGGAGGTGTCAGATGTGGGCCACAGCCACAGCCAGAGGGAAGCCCTCCCTCCCCAATCTGCTCGTCCAGAAGAAGAAGAGGAACTGGGAGGGAGGCCAGTGTGGCTGCAAGGGAGCAGGCGTGGGGTGACGGGTGAGGTGCAGTCACTGTGGGGCGCAGAGCAGGGGGCCTTCCGAGCTAGGATGTGGTATTGGAAGTGTTGTCCCAAGCACACTGGGACACAATAGAAGGGTCTTATGTGTCAAAAACAAGCCGTCTGGCTGCTATGAGGCAGTGCTGGAGGCAGGGAGGGGCAGCTGGAGTGCCAGCCTGGCTGGTGGCATACTAGCAGGTGCCGGGTGGGCTTGAGCAGTGTGACAAACCAGACACGGCCCTGCCTCCAGGAGCAACTGGCCTGGGGACACTTAGGCTCTGTTTCCAGATGTCACTCTCGGATCTGGCCTGGGGTCCCCATGTGGGAGCAGCCTGATGACAGCGCCCAGCCCTGCACAATGCCTGCCCTGTGTGGCCCGCATATGTCCTTGAGGGCTGCCGGTGTCTGGAGAGAGAAGGATAACTAGAAGCCACATCTTCCATCAAGGTCAGCGGCTCTCTGCTCAGTAACACATCCAACCGGTGACTTCCCCAGGTCCCAGCTCCTCCCTTCCCACCTGTCCGGCAGACTCTTCTCTGCCTTGATTCTCAGAGAATGACAGTCCCAGGAGGCTGTCTTTGGAGGGCCAGCTGCTCTCATGACTAGGGCCCTGTGACTGGCATTCAGTGGCCAAGGGCAGGGAGGCCATTTCTGGCCTGCTCATGCAAGAAAGTCCTGTCCCGAATGCCTCCTCTGAGTTATCTGCCAGCTCATGACCCCACAAATAATGCCAACTTGCCATTCTACTTTTTTGCACTCACCATTATATTTTCCTAAATCCAAAGCATTCAGTCTTTTGCAAGAGTCTTTGCCTAACATTTCTTCCCTCTCAGTCTACAAATATACACATATATGACAAATACAGGGGGTGAGCAGCAAGGTTTACATTCACAGAGGTAAGAGTTCTCAAGCCCAGACGACAGGCCTGCTCTTACTTGCTACTGATGCCCGGCACCTTCCACAGCCGGAAGCTCCAGTGGAGCTTAGTGAGGCCCTGAAGGGGCCAGACCGCAGCAGGCCCTTGGAGTCAGGGTAGAGTCAGCAGCATTCAGAACCAGGGAGTACTGAATGGCTCAAAGGGCCCAAGTGCCTGCCTCCAAAAGTGGGAGATGCTCAGGCCACTTGACCCAGGTCAGGGGGAATCGTGACACGCGGGAGGACTGGCAGAGCCCCGAAGCAGCCTCCCGCACCTTCCCCTGCATTGCCTGCCCCGCACTGCTCACCATCCTCGGTGAGCATTCCCCAGCCAGATACCCAGCAGGAGCTGGAAGGGGCCAATGCTGTGGTTGGTCCCGGAAGGCAGGCGGGGAGGATGTGGGAGCTGAATTCCACATGACGGTGCAGCTGCAGCAGGGTGATGTCACTCGCCATGCGGTGCAACTTGTTATAGTCAGCGTGCACCAGGATCTTATTCACTGTCATCTGCTGGCTGTGCTTCGTGGGATGGCTTAGTTGGTTGTACCCAAGCAGGATCCGGTAATCAGATGGGTTCCTGGACCTGTCGTCGGGAGGCTGCTCTGAGTGCTGGGCCAGCACCCTTACCCCGGCTGCCCGCCTGGCAGGCACCCAGACCCCACCATCATTCCTGGGGGTTCTCTCTCCTGCCTTCCTCCTATTAGATAGCCCTGCTCTTGACATGAGCTTGAGGGCCTACAGCCTCAGGACATTTGACCTTGGAAGATTCCTGATGGCTTTCCCAGCATGCCCCAGACTCAAAGAGGAGAGAATCTTAGTGCAGAAAACACTGGGGGTGCATTATACTTCACCCCTTCATTTCAGAAGAGAAGAGACTTGGCTCATTCCTAGCTCTGACCAGAACCCTCCCAAGGCCCCATGGCCTACAGCGACTCTCAAAGACCCTATTTCCCTAGCCAGCATGGTCCACCCCCTTCTCCCCAGACCTCAGATACCACCTTCTCCCAAGGACATGAACTGAGCAGGTATTTGCGGAGCACTGGGAGGAGTTCATGGAACTGAACTTCTTGTTTCCAGAAAACAAGTGACTTTCCAACCCACCGGTTCTGCCTGTGAGGCCCTCCTCCCTCCACACACCTGCATCCACCTCCCCCAAGGCCTTTTCTGCTCCGAGCCCCTGTCTGGCCAGGGTCCTTGGCTTGTGCCTCACTGTCCTGACCGGATGAGAAGCCTCAGGGCGGGGTGTGTATCTCTATGTCCCGCACAATGGCCTCACTTGAGGCCTGGCACCGGTGGGTGCTGAATACATGAGTGGGACCTGAGCAGGATGCTACAGCCAGCTATGTCCAAAGCTCTGGCTTCCTGGCTCAGAATTTCACATCCTCCCTCACTCCCTTTGGGCACACAGCGAGCCCAGGAAGCATCGGAGGAGGCACTTGTCTCCTGACCCTCTGCCTCTCACCTGCTGGACAGAGGCCATCTGTTTCATCCCTCACTCTGGTCTCTGGGGACAGTGGCACAAAGTTCTACAGAAGTGACAAAAAGCCCCTGGCGGCTGGACATGCAGAGTCACAGGACCCTTCTGGGGAAGAATGTGCCAGTATATGTGGGCAGCCAGGACCTAGAGGAGCCTCTGGCAGCTGTTCCCTGGACAGCCTGCTGGCTGGAAGGACCAGACGCCCCACCATGCGTGCCTGGCCCTGGGAAGCCCTGGGAGTGTCACTCTGTCTTATCACCTGAAGCGTGTGTCAAGTGTGTGGCCTGGGACACTGCATACCCACTACCATTTACACAAGAAAAATCGAGGCCCACTGAGATTAGGTGGATGGACTAGAGCCGGGCGAGACGCAGAAATCTAAGCTCATCCTGAGTGGAACCTTCGGATTTTGATTCCTAAAGTTTATAGCAGACGGGGAGTGGGCTGGAGGTGGTTCCCTTTAGAACTAAAGTCTGTTTTCCTTTATTTATTGATAATCCCAACTAGAGTGAATTGATTTTTATTTCGCTTTTTATTTTATTTTATTTTTGAGACAATGTCTGGCTCTGTGGCCCAGGCTGGAGTGCAGTGGCACAATCACAGCTCACTGCAGCCTTGACCTCCCTGGGCTCAGGTGATCCTCCTGCCTCAGCCTCCTCAGTAGCAGGGACCACAGACAGGCCCCAGCGTACCTGGCTAACTTTTGTATTTTCAGTAGAGATGGGGTTTTGCCATGTTGCCCAGGCTGGTCTTGAACTCTTGGGCTCAAGCAATCCACCTGCCTTGGCCTCCCAAAGTGCTGGGATTACAGATGTGAGCCACTGTGACAAGCCTCAACTATTTATTTATTACTTACTTATTTTTGGACTGGGTCACTCTGTCACCCAGGCTGGAGTGCAGTGGTGTGATCACAGCTCACTACAGCCTTGACCTCCCAGGCCCAAGTGATCCTCCTCCAGGAGAATCTTCTCTGCCTTGACTCTCAGAGAATGAAAGTCCCAGGAGGCTGCCTTTGGAGGGCCGGCTGCTCTCATGAATAGGGCCATGTGACTGGCATTCAGTGGCCAAGGGCAGGGAGGCCAGCTGTGGCCTGCTCATGCAAGAAAGTCCTGTCCCGAATGCCTCCTCTGAGACATCTGCCAGCTCATGACCCCACAAATAATGCCAACTTGCCATTCTACTTTTTTGCATCATCATTATATTTTCCTAAATCAAAATCATTCATTTTGCAAGTCTTTGCCTAACATTTCTTCCCTCTCAGTCTACAAATAGACAAATATATTACAAATATATGGGGTGAGCAGCGAGGTTCCCATTCAAAATTTATTCATTTATTTGTCCCACTCATTTATGGGACCTCATGTATTCAGCACCCACAGGTGTAAGGCCTCAAGTGAGGCCATTGTGTAGGACAGAGATGCACACCCCACCCTGAGGCTTTTCATATGGTCAGGAAAGTGAGGCACAAGCCAAGGACCATGGTAGACCCTGCCCCAGACAGGGGATGGGAGCAGGAAAGGCCCTGGGGGAGGCGGATGCAGGCATGTGGAGGAAGGAGGGCCCCACAGCTGGGACTACAGGCACACACCATCGGGCCTGGCTAGTTTTTGTACTTTTTGTAGAGATGAGGTGTCACTATGTTGCCCAGACTGGTCTGGAATTCCCGGACTAATACAATCCTCCCATCTTAGCCTCTCAAACTGCTAGGATTACAGGTGTGAGCCACCACACCCGGCTCCATTTAGCTATTTCAAAGTCATGTGCATATAACGAGACAACCAAGTCATCTTAGCAGGTTGACCAATGTGGGGTGGGGTGGGGTGGGCATCCCCATGTCCGGAGTGAGAGATGAGGTAGGAGCCTCTGCCTGGGAGATGCCACACAGCTGGTCAGGAGACTGGAGCCGAGTGACTAACAGGGACGGCATTCCAGGCACGGGTGCACTGCTGGGTCAAAGGCACGACACCTGGGAGCAGCAAACTGTCCCGGAACAAAGCCTATAAAGAAAAAGCTGTGCCCCCCACTTTGGACTTTCCTCCTGCATGCCCTCCCACAGCAGGGCCCGCGGAGGGAAGACGCACAGTTGGAAGCAGTGGGCAGCAGAGGCCACCCAGTTGCTGTCGATGAGGGCAGCTCCGCAGATGTGCCTGCCTCGGTAGAGTACACTGGCCTGCCATGGCCACCGCTCAGGCTCCGCCCTCTGGCCGCCAAAGATCTTCCCGGTGGGCCTCCCGGAGGAATTCCCGCTGAATCTGGTTTTCCCACACACTGTGGAGACACCCAGCCATGAGGTGCCTGCATGAAGGACGCCAGGCTCTGGTTCCCCTAAATGTCAGCATCCACAGGACCCGGGGCCACCAGGCCCCTCCTCTCACTTCACAGGAGGGACATGCCCAAGGCCCAGGGTGAAGCCACGTGGCACTTGTGACAGCCCCGCCTGATGACCCGGGAGCACACAGCCCAAGGCCCCTGTGAGGGGAGACGGCCCGTGGGGCTGGAAGGTGAGCACTGGCCCCGGCTCTTCCAGGCCTCCAGGCGGTGTGTGGTGGCGCAGACGCCGCTCCACTGGCGCGCGGCCCCTAAGCCGCTGTGCCCTCCCTCCCCCGCCCAGTGTTCTCCCACCAGCCGTCTGCAGTAGCATTTCCCCATCCTGGAAATGAGGGTGTGTGGGGCGCTGCCCGCCAGGCCCGCGGGGCGGTGCACTGCAGGGGCCTGAGAGCCAACCTGGAAGAGCCAGCGGGGAGCCCTCTCCCCTCCTTCCAAAGGCGCCTTCCTCCCGGGGCCCGAGAGCCAGACCTGGCGCTGCCGGGCCCTCCTGGCGGCGTCAGCGTGGGGCGGAGCGGGAGGGCCACCAAAGGCGGGCGCCCTTGCGCCCAGCTCACCTGCGGAGAGGGACAGGGCGGACTGGACGCGCAGCGGCAGGAGGATGGGCCACAGCAGGGCAGCGGCCAGCGCGCAGTATCCCCGCCGGCCCCGTCCTGAGCGCTGTGCCCTGGAGTCCTCCATCCGGCCGGTGGCCGCGGCGTCCCCGATCGGGCGGAGAGCGCGGCGCGTGGCCAACCGCGGGGCTCCAGGAAACCGCCTGTGTGTCTCGGGGTACTGGGACCGGATCCCGCCAGGGCCGGTTCGGGGAACCCAGGCCTGTAGGAGGCAGAGGTCACTGGGAACCCCCAGAAGGTCATAGGGCCCCTCCTTCCAGGAGCCCTACTGTGCTGGGGAGACGTGAAGGCAGCTATGGTCCAAGCCCAGATATATGCAGTAATGGTGAAGGACAAGTGCTCACATCATGTCATCATGCATTTCCAGCTTGCTTTCCGAGTTCAGCCCAGCCCTCCATAAGGACGCCAGCTCTTGGGATTCGGTCAGGGCCACCAGGGACAATATAATATCCTTTTCTTAAACTCTGGCATGACACCGTCATGAGAGGGCTGTGACATCGCAGTCACAGGTTCCTCCACACTCAACAGGAGGGCCACAGATAGCAGCTGGGTGGCAGGGAATCATCCTAGAATTCTGCCTATCACTGCCCAACCTCTGGCCTCCAGTGGCTCATGTCCCTCCCAAAACCCCAAAATGCATTCACCATACCTCAAAATTTCCAAGAGCCTCACCCTGTTGCTGGAAAGGGGTCCTAATTCAGACATCAATAGAGGGTTCTTAGATACTGCACAAGAAAGAATTTGGGGAGTCCATAAAGTGAAAGCAAGTTTATTAAGAAAGTAAAGGAATAAAAGAATGGATACTCCATAGGCAGAGCAGTCCTGAGTGCTGCTGGTTGCTTATTTTTATGGTTATTTCTTGATTATATGCTAAACAAGGGGTGGATTATTCATGAGTTTCCAGAGAAAGGGATGGACAATTACCAGAATGGAGGGTTCCTCCCCGCTTCTAGACCATATTGAGTAACTTCCTGACCTTGCCTGAAACTGTCGGCTCTGGTGGGAGTGTCTCTCAGCATGCTAATGCATTATAGTTAGCATATAATGAACAGTGAGGACAACCAGAGGTCACTCTTGTCACCATCTTGGTTTTGGTGGGTTTTGGCTGGCTTCTTTACCACAACCTGTTTTATCAACAAGGCCTTTAAGACTTGTATCTTTTGCCAACCTCCTGTCCCATCCTGTGACTTACAATACCTAACGTCCTGGGGGTTGGGCACAGTGACTCACGCCTGCAATCCCAGCACTTTGGGAGGCCAAGGCAGGTGGATCACCTGAGGTCAGGGGTTCGAGACCAGCCTGGCAAACATGGTGAACCCTCATCTCTACTAAAAATACAAAAATTAGCATGGCATGGTGGCAGGTGACTGTGGTCCCAGCCTCTCAGGAAGCTTAGGCAGAAGAATCAATTGAACCTGGGAGGTGGAGGTTGCAGTGAGCCGAGATCACACCACTGCACTCCAGTTTGGGTGACAGAGCAAGACTCTGTCTCAAAAAAAAAAAAAAAAAAAAAGCCTCACTGCAGCCCAGTAGGTCTCAACCTCATTTTACCCAGCCCCTACTCAAGATGCAGTTGCTCTGGTTTGAAAACCTCTGACAATCTCATTAGAGTCTCAACTTAAAATTCAAAGTCTCATCACCTAAATCTAAATAGAATTATCTCATCAGCTCAAAGTCCATAATCTCATCATTTAAATACTCCAAATAGAATATGGATGAGGTTCCCAGCTGTAATCTGCTAAATACACCCCTTGAGCACAATTCTTCCTCACCCGTGGACCTATGAAACTAAAGAAACTTCCTACCCCAACTCTCTGCACATACAATGGCAAATCAGGCATAGGATAACGCTCAAAAGGAGGTTGGGGGATGGACAATAAAAAGCAGTTGCTGGTCCCTAAGAGCTTTTATCTCCTTCTGGACAAACTCCATTAGGTTTCGAGGCCTGGGAAAAAATTCTCCGTGGCTCTCAGCTCTGGTCATCCTTCCTTTTTTATGCCAAGCAGCATGTTTGGATCTGAGTAGTTCTATTGCCTTGCTTCCTGCAGGTGGAATTCTGGGGGCCTTCTTTCACTACGTACTTTCTCTACCCCTGCCAGTAGGAGCTGGGAGTGTTCTGCTGACATAAACATCTCAAGAACCTAATGGTCCTTTTAAGTGTGTTTCACCACTTTCGCTTCATTAGATAAGAGATAGTCCCTCCTCCACCTGGGCCTCAAGACCTTCTACCTCAAGGTCTTGAAAGGGCCCTTCCAATTGACTGACTATTCTGATCTCTTGGTTTTTCTGGGGTCTTAGCAGAACATTATAGTCTCAACCTTTTCTCTGTGCCGTGGTTTCAGCGACCGTCTCTGACTTTAAGCATCTTTTGACATCTGGAGAGGCTAAGAATTTTTGAAACCCTCCAGTCCTGGTTCCTTTTGGTTTAGAAGTTCTCCCCTCAATTTCTCTCTCTTTCCTGACATTTTCTGTAAGTAGCAAGGAGAAACCAGGTAGCACCTCAAAGCTTTGCTTAGAAATGTCCTAAGCCACATGAAACTGCCTTTGCAAAATTATAACTGTAAGAGAAATCTGACATAGTTGACTCCATCTTGCTTCTGACCTCCAAGCTGTCCTTGGTCATTCCTGGGGCTAAGCCAAGCTAACTTTGAGAAGAATTTATAGTTTAATTTGAAAGCAAGGGTGATAATGGTCCCTTCCTAAAACTAATGCCTTCCTTCCTCAGGGACTGAAAACCACCTTTGGTAAGACTAATGAAAGGCCATAAGAATAGGATCATGGGAGGGGACTGAATTCTGGTAAGATAGGCATAGTGTCTATAATCCCTTACAGCTTTGTGATTCTCCAATTGCTCCTGTAGATAATGTTACTACTGTTGAACCTAAGATTGTTTTGCTTTTTTTCTTTAGCTTTTTTCAGACTGACCCCACCTGGACTTGTGACTCGTGATTCAAATGGCCCTGTGGTCCCACCCAGAGGTGAACTCAGTGCACTGGGACCATTTTCCACATCCTATAATTTCATCTGCAACCAATCAGCTACACTCCTTCCCTAATCCCCTGCCCATCAATTGTCCATAAAATCCCCTGGCTTCTGAGCCTTCAGGGAGACCCATTTGAGTGATAACTCCAGTTCTCCTGTGTGAGTTGGGCTTGGGTGAAAGAAAGTCTTTCCCTACTGCAATGCCACGGTCTCAGTAGATTGATTTTGTCTGTGCAGCAGGCAGGAAGCACCTGTCTGGCAATTACATGTATGTGCAAACAGGCCCCTGACAGTTTGCTCCCCACACAGCAGCTGGACACAGTTTCTGCTGACACCATCAGGACCTACCCCATTTCCAGGAGCATGCCCCCCACCTCCTGAGCTGTCAACCACGGAAGCTTTAAAGTCTAGATTTCTATGCATGGTCTATCCAAGGAAGCAGAGGGTTTCTCTAAGGTAGTTTAAGTTTTTTAAATGATGTTCCTCGAAATATTTCCAGGCCCCACCCACTGCCCAGTTCCAAAGCTGCTGGCATATTTTTAAATGTTTCTTATGGCAGCACCTCATTCCTGGGACCGAAACTCCTGTTAGTGTTCTGTGGCAGTGCAACACATTGCCACAAACCTAGTGGCTTAAAACAACGCAAATGTATCAGCACGCCATTCCCATAGGTGAGGAGTCTGGCGTGGCCCAACTTGGTTCTCTGCTGAAGGTTTCACGCTCAAGGTGCCCACTGGCCACAAGCTCTCTGAAGGCTCTGCAGAAGAATTTGCCTTCCAGCCCATTTAGGTTGTTGGCAAAATTCTGTTTCTTGCAGTTGAATGACCGAGGCTTTCATTTGCTTGTTGGGAGCCACTGTGACCTCTAGAGGCCGCTCGGCTACTTCCCACAGGCCGTCTCCCAATACCCAGCTTCCTCTTTCAGGGATGGCCCCAGGACCTCTTGCAGCAAATCCTCCTTAGGCTTTGAATCTCTGACTTCTCTGGGTCTATGACTTCCAGACCCAGATACAAAGGACTCCCATGATTTGATAAGACCTTTCAAGGACATCACCCTTCCTTAAACAATAATCTTCCTTTCTTAAAGTGCTATATAATTAACACGGTCATGAGACTGATAGCCAATTCACAGTCCCTCCCACCCTTGCAGGGATGAATTATGTAGGCTGTGGGTTGTTGAGGGTTATCTTAGAATTCTGCCTACCACAGTCTACTATGAGACAGATTCTGCTAATGCAGACACAAGAGTTTCACTCAAAAGGTCAACTTCTAGCAGAATATGCAGAAAAGTAAATTGATCATTTCTTTTCTTTTTGAGATGGAGTCTTGCTCTGTCAACCAGGCTTGGGTACAGTGGCTTGATCTCTGCTCACTGCACCTCAGCCTCCCAGACTCAAGCGATTCGTCTTCCTCAGCCTCCTGAGTAGTTGGGATTACAGACACATGCCACCACACCACGCCCATATGTATTTTTAGTAGAGACAGGGTTTCACCATGTTGGCCATGCTGATCTCGAACTCCTGACCTCAAGTGATCCATCTGCCTCCACCTCCCAAAGTGCTGGGATTACAGGCATGAGCCACCATGCCCAGCCCCCTCCCCATTTTTCTTTTTTTTTTTTTTTTGAGGCAAGAGTCTCACTCTTGTAGCCCAGGCTGGAGTGCAATGGTGCGATCTTGGCTCACTGCAACCTCTGCCTCCCAGGTCCAAGCTATTCTCCTGCCTCAGCCTCTCGAGTAGCTGGGATTACAGATGTCCCCCTCCACACCCAGCTAATTTTTGTATTTTTTGTAGAGACAGGGGTTTCACCACACTGGTCAGGTTCGTCTTGAACTCCTGACCTCAGGTGATCCGCCTACCTTGGCCTCCCAAAGTGCTGAGATTACGGGCATAAGCCACTGCACCTGGTCAGTTGATAATTTCAATGTACTGTGAAAAGAATCAAAGTCAACATAGGCACAAGAGTCTCAGGTTTACACATGGAGCAATGATGTGTTTCTAAGTCATCTACTTTTATCTACCCTTTAAAAAATACTTGATCTTTTTATACTCTCTGAACGAATTTTTTCTTTCCTTTTTTTTTTTTTTCTCCT
>NW_016107950.1:597711-614719 GCF_001604975.1 Cebus imitator | reverse complement strand
TCCTCGTTTCAAGTTTTAATCAAAGCTTGTATATAAGGTTACTTTATTCCCGCATCTTCTGAATTGTTTCTTCCTTGTATTTGCCCTTTTCCTTTCCTACTTGGCGAGATTTGGCTTTCCGTTCAAGGATCTTTTTGCGGTCTTTGTCCAGTTTTAGCCTAGTGATAACCACCTTGCTGGGTGAATGCCTACATGGACAGTCATGCCATTAGCCTTTTCCCGCTGCACCCGTTCAATGTAGATTACGTATTTCTTCCTGTAAACCTGGACTACTTTGCCAATCTGCTGACCTTTCTAGTGTCCTCGTACAGCCTGAACTTCATCATCCTTTCGGATGGGCATGGATCACACGTTGTACTTCTGTCTCAGCTCTTTGGAAAGAGGGGAGGACATAATCTTCCCGCGAATGTGGGAAGGTGCACTGAAATGCCTTTTGCGATTCTTGCTTCGGTCGGAAGTCACAAAGGGATTGAACTTCATTTTGGCAGCTCCCGCTTAGGTGATGGCCGCAAAAGGGAAGAGCTCTTTCCTTTTTCTTTGAGACATAGTTTCGCTCTTGTTACCCAGGCTGGAGTGCAATGGCACGATCTCGGCTCACCGCAACCTCTGCCTCCTGGGTTCAAGCAATTCTCCTGCCTTAGCCTCCCGAGTAGCTGGGACTACAGGCCACGCCACCATGCCCAGGTAATTTTTTTGTATTTTTAGTAGAGACGAGGTTTCACCATGTTGACCAGGATGTTCTCGATCTCGACCTCGTGATCCACCCGCCTCGGCCTCCCAAAGTGCTGGGATTATAGGCGTGAGCCACTGTGCCCGGCCTTGAACTAATTTTTTCTTTGTAAATCATACATCTGAAAAGAGGTTAATATCCAGAGTATGTTTTATTAAACTTCTATAACTGAACAACAAAAATCAAAGACCTCAATTCAAAAACTGGCAAATGACTTGAATAGACTTTTTTTTTTTTTTTTTCAAGACAGTTTCAGTCTTGTCGCCCAGGCTGAAGTGCAATGGCAAAATCTTGGCTCACTGCAATCTCCATCTCCCAGGTTCGAGTGATTCTCCTGCCTCAGCTTCCCGAGTAGCTGGGATTACAGGTGCCCACCACCATGCCCAGCTAATTTTTTTAAATTTTAAGTAGAGACAGGGTTTCACCATGTTGGCCAGGCTGGTCTCAAACTCCTGAACTCAGGTCATCTGCCCGCCTCGGCCTCCTTAAGTGCTGGGATTACAAAAGTGAGCCAATGCACCCAGCCGTGAATAGACATTTCTCTAAAGAAGACATGCAAATAGCCAATAGCATATGAAAAGATGCTCAACATCAGTAATCTTTAGGGAAAGGCAAATCAAAACAATGAGATACCACTTGACATCCCTTGGGATGACTACCATTAAAAACACAGAAAATAAAAACTGTTGTTGAGGATGTAGAGAAGCCAGAACCCTCTGCACTGCTGTTGAGAATCTAAAATGCTGCAGCTGTTATGAATGCCAGTTCCTCAAAAACATTGAACATCAAATTAAAAAATAAAACTTAAACTTCATTTAAAAATTAAACTTAAAGTTAGGACAGTTCCTCAAAAAATTAAACAGAATTAGCCTATGGTTCAGCAATTCCACTTCTGGGTATACACTGGAAGAATTGGAAGCAGGGTCTTAAAGAAACAGTTTGTCACCGGGCGCAGTGGCTCACGCCTGTAATCCCAGCACTTTGGAAGGCCAAGGCGGGTGGATCACGAGGTCAAGAGATAGAGACCATCCCGGTCAACATGGTGAAACCCTGTCTCTACTAAAAATACAAAACATTAGCTGGGCATGGTGGCGCGTGCCTGTAATCCCAGCTACTCAGGAGGCTGANGGTTACCCATAAAGAAAAGCCCATCAGACTCACAGCAGATCTCTCAGCAGAAACCCTACAAGCCAGAAGAGAGTGGGGGCCAATATTCAACATTGTTAAAGAAAAGAATCCCAGCTACTCAGGAGGCTGAGGCAGGAGAATTGCCTGAACCAAGGAGGCGGAGGTTGCGGTGAGCCGAGATCGCGCCACTGCACTCCAGCCTGGGTAACATGAGTGAAACTCCGTCTCAAAAAAAAAAAAAAAAAAAAAAAAAAAAAGAAAAAAAAGAAAAAAAAAAAAAAAAAAAAAAAAAAAAAAGATACAGTTTGTCTGCCTAGAAGCTTCATTCACAAAGCCCAGAGGTGGAATCAACCCAAGCGTCCATGTGTAGATAAATGGATAAATAAAATGTGGTATAAACATACAGTGGGATAGTATTCACCCTTGAAAAGGAATGAAATTCTGATACATTACATGGATGAACTTTAAAGACATGATGTTAAGTGAAAGAAGGCACCTGTGGGGCCCCACTCCCGTGAGGTGCCTCGAGAGGCCCCGAGAGGCCAGAGTCCTGGGGACAGGAAGTAGAATGGTGGGGACTGCAGGGAGGGGAGTGGGGAGTTCGTGTTGAATGGGACAGAGCGTCAGTTTGGAAAGATGAAAAAGTCCTGGAGGCAGATGGCGGTGATGGTGCACAACAACGTGAATGTACTTCTTGCCACTGAACTGTACACTTAAAACTGGTTAAAATGACAAATTTATGTTATGTATATTTTACCACAATTTAAAAAATACCGGAAAAAAAGTAATGCGCCCCTCCCCAATGTAGCCAGAAGTGTAGAGGATGAGACTGAGAATTTTATAGGGACGCTGGAAGGAGTGGGCAAGGCAGGAAGCCTGAGGGGGCCGCAGAGGAGGCGCCCAGTGTGGGGTGCGGAGGTGTCACAGAGGGTGAGACACTGGGTGGGACCGAAACATACTAGGCAGGTGGGTGAGGACCAAGGTGGCCTCGCCCTGGGGGGCTTCAGGGCAGAGAAAGGGGCTTTGGAGAGCTGTGATGCTGGAATGCACTGCCCACCATCTAGGCTGTTCCTCAGACGTCCAGGGACCACACCTCCCACACCACGTCACCTCATAATGCACATTGTCATTTTGCAGATGAGGAGCCTGAAGCCAACGAAAACCCACCTTGTGTGGGGAGCGTGGGGTGGGCAGGCCTGCCGGCCACCTGCCCCTCTGCGTCCTACTGCTGGCCGTAACCATGACCCCACCTGCCTGGTCCCACACCGCTCCCAAGGGAGCGCAGAAGATGGATGCTGTTCCGCCTGCACGTGGGACGGGGCTGCCACAGTCATGAGCTGGGTGGGCCTACGGAGGAGGAAGTCCTGGTGACAGGCTGTAGTGCTGTGAGCAGAGGTGGGACGCTGGGCAGACTGTGGGCACTCAGTGGGGCAAGTGCCCTGAGGCCTCACAGCTGCCTCAACGCTCCTTCTCCTTACAGGTGAGGAGCTGGCATCACCCAGTGGCACAGTGACCTGCAGGCAGGGTCAAGGCAGGACTGGGCCTCCGCGGACGGGCTCTGGTGACCACTGCCCACACGGCCTGTCTCCACAGGCTCAAGGTGCCGCGGGGCTGTGCTCCCTCAGGCCCTGGTCCCGGACAGGCAGCGCCTTTCTCTTCTCATTGCTTTCTCACCACCAGATGGGTTTTTGCTCTTCCCCTCTTCTCCACGAATAAGTTGCTCTGAGCTTGCCACGAGGTGGCAGCGTTAAACTGTTTGATAGGGTCCTAATCAGCTTGTAGGCCCAGGACCTAAAATCACAGCCCCAAACCCTGGACTGGTACCTTCTCTTCCCTCCATTGGCAGCCTCAGTGTACTTCTGGCTCCTGCATCCCCCTTCAAGCCATCCACACCACCCCAGGCCCGCAAGAGCGTCCTGTTTCTCCTCCTCTTGTGGAGAAGGAAAGTTCACTCTTTCCAGGATTGCCTTTAGCACTTAGCGGGGATGTTTGAGCCCCCTCTATTCCTCTGTGGGTCCCTGATGTGCCAGCCACCTTTCTCACTGTATTCATCAGGGTTCTCCAGAGGGACAGAACTAATAGGATAGACAGATCGATGGACTGATAGATGATATATACATACACACAAAAGGGTGGTTATGAAGGAGAAATTGACTCATGATCATTAGGTGAAGTCCCCACAATAGGCCATCTATAAGCTGAGGAGAAAGGAAGCCAGGAGTGGCTGTGTCCAAGTTCAGAAACCTGGAAAGTGGGAAAGCCAACAGTGCAGCCTTAAGTCTGTGGCCAAAGGCCCAAGAACTGCTGGCATAAGTCCAGTCCAAAAGCGGAAGACCTAGGAGTCTGACGTTCGAGAGCAATGAAGCGCTCAGCACGAAGAAAGATGAAGACCGGGAGACTTAGCAAGTGAGCTGTTTCTAGCCACCGCTGACAGCTGATTGAATGGTGCTCACCCACACTCTATATGGGTCTTCCTCTCCCAGTCCACCTACTCAGATGTTAATCTCTGCTGGCAACACCCAGAAACAATACTTTGCATCCTTCGATCTAATCAAGTTCTCTACTGGCACCTTGGGGCAGAGGCCATGTCTCACTAGTGTTGATGACAGCCTGGGCAGTGGGGGAGGTTGCTCCCTGAGGGCTCTGCAACTGCCTTCTCCTCCCTAGCCATGGTGGCGGGGCTGACGGAAAGCACTCACTGCCCTCCATTCCAGAGAGATGCTGTGCAGGATCACGAAGAACAGAGGGGCAGGCTGAGGGGGCAGGCTGACAGTGCCACCCCACACTGAGCACCCTTGTGCAGAGCCTCCCCTCTGAGGCCGAGGTTGCTGTCCTATGGTCCCTTGATGCCTTCAGATCATCTACAGGTGTGCAGGCTATGTTCCCCTCTATGTTGAGAGTGAGGGGTGCCACTACCCTGCCTGCATGTTGTCTGAGAGAGGAAAGTGCTCTTACTCTTTGGAGGTAGTTCCAGAGGACTTGGTCGCTGATGTTGGAGGCAAAGAATCCGTTCCCGGTCTCAGCTATATTTGAAGAAGCCCTCAGTGCCTGACTGGACAGAGCAGGTTCCAGAAAGTGGCAGGCGAAGACACTGGGAGAAGTGGGGCCGTCCACTCCTGCTGGCATCCGATGTGCTGGTGCTGCAGGGATGGTGATGACAGATGGCTGTCCTACCATGTGTCCAGGCAGGGAATACAGCTCCTTATGCTACCTACAGCACAACGCATCTAGAGCCAACCAGGAACCCACCTCCTCCTCAGTGCAGAGGGTCCATCTCCAAAATGGTGCCTGAATGAACTTAGCAAATCTCACAGCACTTGACAGGAGACTGGCCCACCCTGGAGGGCCCCGGATCCTCCGGGTGTCCCCTGGTCACTCCGGCAGGGCCTTCTCACACACTGCTGGGGAGCATGGGGTGGATGCTGTGGGGGGATGAGGAGGCACCTCTTGCACAGCTGACCTGATGATTCCTCCTGCTGGGGGAACATCCTAGGTGGACATTCAGACTCCACCTAGCAACCTTGTCACTGCCCTGCTCGTAAGACTGGAAAAAGCAGAGACGTCCATCGGGAAGCAGCAGGGAAATAAGTGGTGAGGAAGCTGGAGAAGGGCATGCTGTAGAGCATTTTCATAGAATGAACTAGGTCTGTGAATGGCAAGAGAGCTGGCCTGGAAGGTGGGCTATTGAGTGGAAAATGCCAGCAGTAGAATGAAGAAACCGCACCAAACGTAGAACCAATGCTAGATGCAGTTCAGGGACCCTGTATTTGCAGCAAAACTTCAAAAACCTGGGCAGGAGGAATATACGGTAAGTTCAGGGTAGACGCTGCCTCCGCGCGGGGAGGGAGAGAATAGACCAGGAGGAATAGACGGTATTAGTTCAGGGTGGACGCTGCCTCCGCGCACGGAGGGAGAGAACAGACCAGGAGTAATATACAGTAAGTTCAGGGTGGACGCTGCCTCCGTGCGGGGAGGGAGAGAATAGACCAGGAGGAATAGACGGTATTAGTTCAGGGTGGACGCTGCCTCCGCGCGGGGAGGGAGAGAATAGGCCAGAGGATGGTGACAAAGGGGACGGTAACTGTATGTGAGAGGTTTTGCTATGCTAAAAAATGTATATGATAAGCAATATGTATTTACATGTAAATATAGTTATATCTAGTTATATGTAACATAAAACGTTATATAAAAATAACTGGAAGCAGGCCGGACGTAGTGGCTCATACCTGTAATCCCAGAACTTTGGGAGGCCGAGGTGGGTGGATCACTTGAGGTCAGGCGTTCAAGAACAGCCTGGCCAATATGGTGAAACCCTGTTTCTACTAAAAATACAAAAATTAGCCAGGGGTGGTGGCACACACCTGTAATATCAGCTACTCAGGAGATTGAGGCAGGAGAATCGCTTGAACCCGGGAGGTGGAGGTTGCAGTGAGCCGAGATGGCACCACAGCACTCCAGCCTGAGCAACAGAGCAAAACTCCATCTCAAATAATAATAATTGGAAGCAAATAGGGGAAAAAAAACGAACATTTGCTAATCCTGGATAGTGGGTCCATGAGTGTCTGCTAATCCTAGCCTACATTTCTCAGTGCATTTCAAATACCTCACCGTGCTAATAAAAGAACAAAGTGATTGCTATAATTGTTGTTTGGTTTTTTTTGGTCTGGAAATGGAGTCTCACTCTGTCACCAGGTTGGAGCTAACTTCGACCTCCTGGGCTCAAGCGATCCTCCCGCCTCAGCCTCCCAAGTAGCTGGTACTACAGGCATGCATCACCAGGCATGGCTATGCTTTTAATTTTTAAATTTTTTTTGGAGAGACAGAGTCTCACTATTGCCAAGGCTGTCCTCAGACTCATGACTTCAAAGTTCTGGACTCAAAGGATCCTCCTGCCTCGGGCTTCCAAAGTGCTGGGATTACAGGCGTGAGCCACCGTGCCCGGCCTTTTCAGTATATTTCAAATAGTTCACAGTGCTAATAAAAGAGTGCTTACAATGCGCTTGCGGTAAATTAATCTTTAAAGATAAATGAACACAACAGGCCAAGACCTGCATGGCAGGAGTGCTCCAGGCAGAGGGGCAGCAAGCATGTGGACTCTAGGCTGGGCACCGGTGGGGTATGCTGAGCAGAGGACAGTGGGTGGGGCAGCCGCTCCTCTGCAGGGAGGGTAGCCACAGGGCTTTGCAGACCAGGACACCAGCTGAGATAGCCTAATTATTATCCAGACTTTGTGGACCTTCAGGAGGGGTGGACATGGGGGTGAGAAGAAAAATACGGTCATCGACTAAAGGCTTTTCAAAGGCTTCACTTGTATGCTAAAATCCAATAAAATAGGCCTGGTGTGGTGGCCCACGCCTGTAATCCCAACACTTTGGGAGGCCAAGACGGACAGATCACCTGAGGTCAGGAGTTCAAGACCAGCCTGACCAACATAGAGAAACCCGGAGTAGTCTCCTGAGTAGCTGGGATTACAGGTGCGTGCCACCACACCTGGCTAATTTTTGTATTTTTAGTAGAAACGGTTTCATCATATTGACCAGGCTGGTCTTGAACACCTGACCTCAAGTGATCCACCTGTCTCGGCCTCCCAAAGTGTTGGGATTACAGGTATGAGCCACCACGCCCGGCCTGCTTCCAATTATTTTTATGTAATGTTTTATGTTACATATAACTAGACATAAATATATTTACATGTAAATACATATTGCTTATTTTTTTGTAAAAATACAAAAAAATTAGCTGGGCATGGTGGCACATGCCTGTAATCCCAGCTACTCAGGAGGCTGAGGCAAGAGAATCACTTGAACCTGGGAGGTGGAGGTTGCAGTGAGCCGAGATCATGCCACTGTACTCCAGCCTGAGCAACAAGAGCAAACTCTGTCTCAAAAAGGAAACAAAACAAAACTGCACCACCCCAGTCCGTGGATAAACAAAATGTCACTCTGCCGTGGAGAGAAGGGCAATAGAGATGCTAGTGTATGTAGGAGGAGCAGGAGGAAGTCCAGTTGCATGCCAGGAAGGACCAAACGCCATTATCATCCTTGCCAGTGCTCCCAGGTACATACAATCATTATATTTATCCTTCCCAGAATTGACTGGGCACATCTCTGAGCCAGCAGCCACCATGTGAAGTGGAACTGGGGCATGGAGCCAAAGAGACCCAGCCCTGCAAGGAGCTGAGCTCAGTGTGGTAGAGGGGTTCTGGCCAGCAACTGAACGAGAGGAGGGGGGATTAGTGGGGGGCTATGGGAGCTATCAGAATTAGTTTATCTTTAGCAGTATATATTATTTAATTTTTTTAAAAATCCTGGTTTAACCAAGAGATGCAGCAACACTCCAATACCCAAAACTCCAACACTTTGATACGGATTGGAAATCTAATTGTAAAGATGTCAATATGCTCAAAATCTCTCAGATCTCCAGGAGTGTTCCAGAAAAGCATCATACCTCTGACATTCCTGATCAATCTAGAACCTGGCTTTGGAGGAGCACTCCTCTTCCCTACCCCTGGTCCATCTCAAGGACACCTCCCTCTGCTTCCAGGACTCTTCCAGCCCATCATCTACCTGGATGTACACTCTAACCTTGCAGATGCTGAGTTTAGTCTTGTTGCTCTGCAGTTTAAGTTGCTTCTCTCCATCTTCCTGTCATAGCCAAGGTGGCCCATGTGAAGTGCCATGGCATAGCCCTGGCCTCTGCTCAAACTGAGTCTTTGGCCTGAGATTTCCTCCTCATCCTCCCCCCCACCCTCCATGTAAATCTGCTAGTCTTAAAGACAAGCTATTTTTTTATCTGGTCTGGCATTTACCTCTCTGTACAATAGGCACTGGGTGTACACTGGTGGGCAGAACAGACACAGCTCCTGCCTTTGTGGAGCTGATCCTGATAGCAAGGGCAGGCATAAACCACACATTAAACATTAAGAAAAATTGTAGTCAAAGGTATAAGAGAAATAAAGGGCAATATATGAGTACAGGCATATCTTAGTGCATACAAGGATATACCATAATAACTGATGATGGTGGCCAAACTAAACAACAGATTTTCCTTGTAGATGAAACAGCCTTCTACTGAAAGAAGATACTGCCAGCCTGGCCAACATGGAGAAATACTTTCTCTACTAAAATACAAGAAAACAGCTGGGTGTGCTGGTGCATGCCTATAGTCCCAGCTACTAGGGAGGCTGAGGTGGGAGAATCACCTGAGCCTGGGAAGTCAAGGCTCCAGTGAGCTGTGATTGCACCACTTCATTCCAACCTGTGTGAAGAGAGTGAGACTCTGTCTCAAAAACAAAAACAAAACAAATCAAAACAAGCAAACAACAACCCCCCGAAAAAAAGAAAAAAGATGCCACCATCTAGGACTTTCATAGCTAGAGAGAAGTCAATGTCTGGCTTCAAAGCTTCAAAACAACAGACTGACTCTCTTTTTAGGAGTTGATGCAACTGGAGACTTTAAAGCCAATGCTTATTTACCATTCTGAAAATCAGAGGACCCTTAAGAATTATGCTAAATCTACTCTGCCTGTGCTCTGTCAATGCAACAACAAAGCCTGGGTGAGAGCACATCTGTTTACAGAGTGGTTTGCTGAATACTTTAAGCCCACTGTTGAGACCTACTGCTCAGGAAACAAAATTCCTTTCAAAATATTACTGCTCATTGACAAGGCACACAAGAGCTCTGGTGGAGATGTATAAGGAGGCTAAGGATTTTGTCCTTGCTAACACAACATTCATTTTCTCAGCCTATGGACCAAGAATTAATTTCAACTTTTGTCATATTATTTAAGAAATACATTTCATAAGGCTATAGCTGCCATAGATAGTGATTTCTTTTATGGATCTGGGCAAAGTAAATCGAAAGCCATCTGGAAAGAATTTACTATTTTAAATGCCAATAGGAACATTCATTATTCATGGTAGAAGGTCAAAATATCAACAGTAACAGGTGTTTAGAAGAAGTTGTTTTCAACCCCCATGGATAACTTTGGGAGGTTCAAGACTTCAGTGGGGGACGTAACTGCAGATGTGGTGGAAATAACAGGAGAACTAGCATTAGAAGTGGGGTCCAAAGATGTGACTGAATTGTTGCAATTTCATGATAAAACTGTAAGAGATGAGGAGTTGCTTCTCATGAATGAGCAAAGAAAGTGGTTTAATAAGATGGAATATGCTCCTGGTGAAAATATTGAAATATTACATCCATTTCATTGATAAAGCAGCAGCAGAGCTTGAGAAGATTGACTCCGGTTTTGGAAGACGTTCTATTTACTGTAGATAAGATGCTATCAAACAGCATTGCATGCCATGGAGAAATCTTTCATGAAAGGAAGTCAATCATGCAATAAATCTCTTTATTTTCAGAAATTGCCCCGTCACCCCAGCCTTCAGCAATCACCACCCTAATCAGTCAGCAGTCACCAACATCGAGGCAAGGCTCTCCACCAGCAAAAAGATAATTTGCTGAAGCCTCAGATGATAGCTTTTTTTTTTTTTTTTAGCAATAAAGTATACGAAAATTAGGATATATACATTGAGTTTTTTAGACATAGTGCTATTGCACTTATTAGACTACATTAAAGTGTAAACGTAACTTTTATATGCACCAAGAAACTAAAAAAAAATCGTGTGACTTGATTTCTTGTGATATTCACTTTACTGAGCTGCTGTGGAACCACACCTATGCTGTCTCTGAGGTATGCATGCATAAAGCAGGGAACTGAGGTTCATTCTAAGGATCAGAAGACATTTTCCAGAAGAGTCATTCAAACTGGGATCTGGCTGAGCAGAAGTAAAATGTCTGAAAAGGGTAGCAATGTCCCCAGATAACAAAGGTTGTGCATGCTTTAAGAAGTAGAAGGGAGACGAGAGAGCTGGAGCACAGAGGACTGATGTGGGAGGGACAAGGGATAGTGACATAGTTTGGATGTTTGTCCCCTCCAAATCTCATGTTGAAATGTGATTCTGAATGTTGAAGGTGGGGCCTGGTGGGAGGTAATTGGATCATGGGGGCAGATCCCATGATTTGGCATCATCCTTTTGGGGATAAGTGAGTTCTCAGTTAGTTTATGTGAGATCTGGTTGTTTAAAAGTCCAGGAACTCCCCCCACACCTCGCTTCCACTCTTGCCATGAGACATGCCTTCTCCCCCTTTGCCTTCCACCATGATTGTAAGCATCCTGAGGCCCTCCCCAAAAGCAGATGCTGGCACCACGCTTCCTGTACAGCCTGCAGAACCATGAGCAAAAATGAAACTATTTTTTATAACTCACCCAGCCTCAGGTATTTCTTCATGGGAATGCAAGAATGGTCTAATACAGATGAGCTGCAATAGGGTTTGTGCATTAAGACCAAGATTTTCGATTTTATCTTAAGAGCAATGAGAAATCAGTGAGAAGTTTTATTTCACACGGGATAATCGCCATCACGAGATGATAATGATGGTGAAGAGGAGGAGATGATGGTGATGATGATGGCAGTGAGAATAGTGATGGATGGTGCCAATGAAGATAGGGATGATAATGATGGCGGTAATAACAACAGTGGTGGTGATGATATGGCTGCTATGGGTTGAATGTGTTTCTTAAAGTTCATGTGTTGGAAACAATCCCTAATGCAACAGTGTTGAAAGGTAGGACCGTTAGGGGGTGATTAAGTAATGGGGGCTCTGACCTCATGAATGAATTAATGGTATTATAATGGAAGTGGAAGTGGTTAATTATCTTGGGAGGGGGTTCTTGATAAAAGGATGAGTTTGGCCTCCTTCTCTTCTCTTTCTCACATGTGCTGTCTTGCCCTTCCACCTTCCATCATGGTATGACAAGCAAGAACACCATCACAAGATGCTGGCAACTTGATCTTGAACTTCACAGCCTCAAGAACTGTGAGAAATAAATCTCTGGTTTTTTTAAATAAATTACCCAGTCTCAAGTATTCTGTGATAGTAGCATTAAACAGACTATGACAACTGTGATGGTGGTAATGTGATGATGGTGATGGTGATAGTGATGAAAACGTAAAGGTAATGAAGATGTGTTGACTGATACTGATGGAGATTATGATGGTGATGAAGAGTCCAGTACCAATGCCAGCCAGGAAGATAGAGGTAGAAAGATCATTCAGGAAACAGATGGCCTGAGGATGGAAATAACACAGGATTTGGAGTGAGACATGCCTATTCTCTGCCACTTATTTGCTAGATGGCTTTGGGAAAATTAATTGGCCTCATATGCACATCAATTTCCTGATCCTCAGCAGGCTTCCGGAGGATGAAAGGAAATGTAAAATGGCACCCAGAATTTGCCACGTCAGTTCTCTGCCACACATGCACGTACCCAGGTGCGGTGATGAGGGCCCAGGGGTGGAGATTTTCTGTCTCCTGCAGCTAGGTCAGGTGATATGACCAGTTGCTGAGGGACACTGTATTGCTGCCAGGAGACTAGCAGCCCCTGTTTAGATCATCCTTTCCAACCTGGTAGTCCTGGCTGCCAGCTGCCTTTGGGAGCTCCTGTGTGATGGGAGGCCCAGCTGGAAGTCTCAGTCACCTCTGCCAGTGCCCACTGCCCACACTCTGACCCCTTGAGCATCAACCTGACACCACGGTGAGTATCTCCTGCTGCCATCACTGGGGGACACAGCAACAGGGTCTGCAAGTCTCAGGAAAGATGGCTTCTTACACTGAACTCTCTCAAAAGGTGACCTTAGGCAAGGCACTTAACCTCCCTGGGCTTCAGTTTCCCACAGATAGCATGTCATTTCTGTGAGATGTGCCCAGTGCCTGTACAGAAGGGGCTCCACGATGAGGCCGTGGGTGGTCACTGTTACCATACCTCAGTAGGAGGACCCAGGAGCATGTCCGTTCTGCGGTTTGAACATGTTTGCATTAGTCATGCCTATAGCCTCAGTTTACCTCCAGCTTCCTAGAGGGCAGGGACACTCCAGCATCTTCAGGCTCTTGAAGTGCTACGGATGGCTGAGATTCGACTTCCAAATTTATGTTCAGATTCACCAGCCTGTGCTACACACCCACCCTGCGTCTGCACCCACGGCCAGCAGGCCTGTCCTGCCCTGTGATCACAGGAACGGGGCAGAGCAGTTAAAGGCTGTGGGGTCCTAACCAGGGCTGGGTGATCTCACCTCTGGGGTTGATTACAGTACAGAAACTAAGGGTGGTTCTGAGAAAGCTCATCCTCCCTTCAGGAGAAACCATGATGCGGTAAGACGGACCCCGCCTCCCTGTCCCGGCCCCCACTCCGTTGAGCCTCTGTCTGCATTTTCCCAGGAGGGCAGCCTAGATAGGGGACCTCGGCAAGTGAGACCAAACTGATGTTCCCATCGGGGCAGCATCCTCGCAGTGCTCTGACATTGTTTTATGGGCTATTTAAGTCCTAAGATGATTCTCAGCAGGAGGCATGTTCAGTATCCTCTTTTTTTCTTTCTTTTTTCTTTTTCTTTCTTTCTTTCTTTCTCTTTCTTTTCTTTTCTTTCTTTCTTCCTTTCTTTCTTTTTCTTTTTCTTTCTTTTTTTTTTTTGCGGCTCCTACACCATGGGAGATAGCACTTTCCGCATGAAGTTGTTTCTTGCCACCGGCCATAAGAACGATTTCGCTCACAGCTACATTTTTACTGAGGGGTTGTCATTTAACGAGTTTCCCTCCCCCAGAGAATCTGCATTCTAAGACGCCAAAGGCCGGCGAGGGTCGTTCTGCTGGGCTGGACAGCAGAGAGAGCCTTGGCCTTGGCCCAAAGCCCTGCAGCACACAGAGCGCCCGCGCAGAGGGCGTGACCTGCGAAGGGCTGCGCTCCCTCTCCCGGCCTGGGACCGATGAAAGTGCAGGGGGCCCACAGGGAGTGCAGGCCAGGGCAGCTGGGGCAGGGAGGCGGAGTCCCCCCTGTGGCCTCGCGGTTTCTCGGGAAGAGGAGATGGGCTTTCTCAGAACCACCCTTAGCTTCTGTACCGTTATCGGCCGTGAGGGCGCAGGCGCTGCTGCTCCCGGCAGCTGCTGTAACAGACCCTCAGAGGAGAACCTGGTTCCGGGCTGCGGCGGGCGTGGTCTGGGGCTGTTCTGGGCGTGGTTCCTGGGCTGCGGCGGGCGTGATCCGGGTCTGTTCTCGGCGTGGTCCGGGGTTGTTCCGGACGTGGTCCCTGGCTGCGGCGGGCGTATTCCCCAGGCAGAGATGGGCGTGGTCCGGGGCGGTTCTGGGCGTGGCCCCGGCCTGCAGCGGGCGTAGTCCCCGGGCTGAGATGGGCGTGGTCGCTGGCTGCGGAGGGCGTGGTTCCTGGCTGCGGCAGGCGTGGTCTGGGGCTGTGGTGGGCGTGGTCCCCGGGGTGAGATGGTCTTGGTCCAGGTCTGCGGAGGGCGTGGTCCGGGGCGTTTCTCGGCGTGGCCCCGGCATGCAGCGGGCGTAGTCCCCGGGCTGAGATGGGCGTGGTCCCTTGCTGCGGGGGGCGTGGTCCGGGGCGGTTCTGGGTGTGGTCCCCGGGGTGAGATGGGCGTGGTCCGGGGCTGTGGTGGGCGTGGTCCCCGGGCTGAGATGGGCGTGGTCCCTGGCTGCGGCGGGCGTGGTCCCCGGGGTGAGATGGTCTTGGTCCAGGTCTGCGGAGGGCGTGGTCCGGGGCGGTTCTGGACGTGGTACCTGGGCTGTTGTGGACATGGTCTTGGGCTGTGACTAACATGGTCCCCGGGCAGCAGTGGACATGGTCTCATCCCCAGCATCTGATATTTTTGCCTCTCTCTGACCCTAAAAATATCCTGCCTCTTCCCACGCGGCTCCTGCCTTCTGGAGCAGTCGGCCAGGCCGGCGGCGGGTGTTGGGCAGGGCTCTCAGGCTGCCAGCAGCCAAGCGCAGCCGGTTCTGCAGTGATGGCAGAGGATCTGTGGGCTGAGGGGACCAAGCCTCGGAGGATGCTGTAAGTGGGAGACCTAACAGTGACTCAGCATCTACCTTAGGCTATGCACTGTGCTGAGTCCTTCACCTCTGGGCTTCCGCAACATTTCCATGAGGTCAGTGTGGATGGCACTCGTGTTTCACAGATAAGGAAACTGGAGCAAAGCTTTTCAAGGCCACGCAGCCAGCACCTCGAGAGTGGGAGGATTCACCTGAACTGGATCCCCGAACACCACTAGCCGTCCTGGCCGCTGGCTCTGCCTGAGTTCACCCCACCATCTACACCCCCGACAAGCCGTGCCTGGGGAGCTTGCCTTCTGCTCCTCCCCACTAGCTCCTATGAGGTCTCTGCCTCCCAGGCCTTTTCCTCCCCAGAGGAAGGGACATTTCCATTACACAGCGACCCTACAAGTCAGCTGAGGTTTTAGGGGCAGGGAACACTCTCACATGGAGCCCTGGGTGGGAGGGGTGTAGGAGACACACTCACATGCATGCACAGGGTCACGCTGAGCTGGAGGCCACACCCAGGGCTCTGTGAGGAAATGTGAATGTGCCCAGGCCCCTCCAGGCCGGTCCAATTTACTGAGTCTGTAGCTCTAGTTTACAGCGCAGTGATCCTAGTTCCAGACAGCTGCTGCTTCCTTTCTGGCAGGGCCGCCCTGAATATAATCCAGTGTGGAGAACATCCACTGCACACGCCCTGTGAGCCAAGCAGACAGGTTTGAGGGCCACTGAAACGGGGGATGCTTCTGGTGAGGTCAGGGACTGCAAAATGGTGGCAGTGAGATGATCTGTTATGTCTGCCCACGCACATGCAGCCCCACAGTTGCAGAAATGCGAATGCCGGAAGCCAGGTGTGAGTTGGAATTCACTTTTTTTTTTTTTTTTTTTTTTAAATCTTTATTAAGCAGTCATTCCTAAGGCCTGCCAGAGCCTGGCATCTCTACAGAGGAGTGGCACGATCAGGACCCCTGTGGGGCAGACCAACACTCTGGGCAGGTGCAGAATGAATAACCTGTGACAAAGCCAGCTATTCCTACCAGGAAGCATGGGGGATGAGCTGGCATCTTGCCCTGTGGGCACTACAGCCTGGCCAGCCCTGGTCCAACTCATCAGCAAGACACCCTGCATGCCCCAAGCAGCCAGCAACACCTCCTTGGGCCTGGAGGACCTCAGAGTGCGCAGCTCCATGCTGCACTGGCTCTTCCTTCCCTCGAGCCTGCTGGCTGCAGCCACACTGGCTGTGAGCCCCCTGCTGCTGGTGACCATCCTGCGGAACCAACGGCTGAGGCAGGAGCCCCACTACCTGCTGCTGGCCAACATCCTGCACTCAGACCTGGCCTACATTCTCCTCCATATGCTCATGTCCTCCAGCAGCCTGGGTGGCTGGGAGCTGGGCCGTATGGCCTGTGGGATTCTCACTGACGCTGTCGTCGCCGCCTGCACCAGCACCATCCTGTCCTTCACGGCCACTGTGCTGCACACCTACTTGGCAGTCACTCATCCTCTGCGCTACCGCTCCTTCATGTCCCATGGGGCTGCCTGGAAGTCTGTGGCCCTCATCTGGCTGGTGTCCTGCTGCTTCCCCTCATTCCTTCTTTGGCTCAGTAAGTGGCAGGATGACCAGCTGGAGGAGCAAGGAGCCTCATGCATTCTGCTGCTGAGCATGGGCACCCAGCAGGGATGTGGCACCCTGGTCATTGTTACCTACACCTCCATTCTGTGCGTTCTCTTCCTTTGCACGGCTCTCATTGCCTACTGCTTCTGGAGGATCTATGCAGAGGCCAAGACTTCAGGCATCTGGGGGCAGGGCTATTCCCGGGCCAGGGGCACCCTGCTGATCCACTCAGTGCTGATCACATTGTACGTGAGCACAGGGGTGGTGTTCTCCCTGGACATGGTGCTGACCAGGTACCATCACATTGGCGCCAGGACTCACACATGGCTCCTGGCGACGAACAGTGAGGTACTCATGATGCTTCCCCGTGCCATGCTCCCATACCTGTACATGCTCCGCTACCGGCAGCTGCTGGGCATGGTCCGGGGCCACTTTCCACCCAGGAGGCACCAGACCATCTTTACCATTTCCTAGAGCTCTTGAGTCCACAGTCTGGCGAGCTGAGGTTAAAAATTATATGTTGAATACAGCAGCGTCCAATTATGACTAACCTCCTAGAACAACAAAATATAATTGTGGAATTGGGCCTATTCAGAGACCCTGAAGACTGATGTTTTTCACCATTCTGACAGTTTTTGGTTTTGTT